>NW_026624498.1:24088-52635 GCF_030028575.1 Malurus melanocephalus
TCCAAGCACTTTATATGCAAGTCAACCTTCCAGGAAATTGTCTTTTTAATAACCTTTTAGTTAAGCCTGGTAGTTTTCATTTCACCAACCATTTACTCTTCCYATATAAYAGACCTTTGTTCAAAATACTTCCRCCATATGTGAGAGGTTCAAATTCCATCAACTGCTAGCACCAAAAAGCAGAATAACTGGATGTTCCCAATTACCATAACTGCCTATGCAGAACTGTCACACAACAGAAAGGTGTGCATAAGTGGTGCAGTTTAATTGGATTTTAAACCCTGCTACAGCAGGAGCACCCCATACCCAAAGGAGAATCAAGATGWWTGTAGTGGGTTGACCCTGGTCCAGGTGCCCCCTAAGTCTCTCTATCACTCCTTTTCTCTCAGGGACAGGGGAGAGAGTAAGAGGGTGAACTGCCAGCAGGGTGAGATAAAGTTGTTTTATTATCGCAAAGAAAACAAATAAGCAAAGACTTGTGCATGCAAAAGCTAAAGGGAAAAAAAAAAAAAGAAAAAGAATCAATGTCTACTTCCCATTGGCAGTGTTGTTCAGGCACTTCCCAGGCACAGAGCTTCCGCAAGTGTAATGGTTGCTCCAGAAGGCAAACATAGAAAACTCATGAATGGCCCCCCTTCCTCCTCTCTTTCTTAGCTTGTATATCTGAGCTGATGTCCTATGTTATGGAATATCCCTTTGGCTAATTTGGGTCAGCTGGCCTGGTCACGTCCCCTCCCAGGATCTTGCCCACTCCCATCCCTTTGAGCGGGAAAGAATGCCAGAGGGACAACGCTGCTTGGCAATAGCTTAAACACTGCTCTGTTATCAATGCCCATCCAGCCACTCATGCAAAGCACAGCTCTGGAAGGGCTGTGAGCTTTACCTCAGTTAGACCCAATACAATGATGAACACAGGAGACYGCAGCTGATAATTTCAAAATGGAATTAGAAAGTGAGTGTGGAAACATAGTAACTCTGGACAGTGTCTGGAATAGCTTTGTCACCTTGCTGTCTCCCCTCTCTCCAGGTCACTGCAGGTGGTGCTGAGCAGCAGGGTYCTCACAGTGCATCACTGATGACCTCCCCCTGCACACCACTCACCCACAGCCAGCCAGGATTCTTTTCATGCAAWGATCCTTTCTCTCTGAGAGGCTGCACAGCCTTCAGATAAGAGGGGCCCCATCAAAGGCCTTTTGCAAACCTAAAACCAAACCGCAGCTTCCTGCAGAGGGGATTTTGGAGAAGTCTCATGCAGGGCACAGCCATCCCAGCATTCCAAATGCACATAGACTACAAAGCACATCTCTCGGGAGCAGGATGCAGATCAGTTCCCTCATCTGGAGATTTCTTTGAGGAATCAAGAAAAATGATCCATTAGTGATGCTAGTTATTCTCTCATTTATAATCAAGTTAAAGTTTTGCTGTGGACAGTTGTTCGCCTTGATCTGAGCCAAGGACACCAAACACGACAGGACCCACTGTGTGACACYTGCTCAGCTGCTGCACAGGTGGAAGGTGCTGAGCTGCCATCATCAGATTTTACTCTATGAAATATGGAAATGAATGGCACAATCAGTACTTTACATTGAATAGCCTGGTAGTAAATGCATTTTAGGTACAATACCCTGAAGATTTACCTTCAGTNTGTGGAAACATAGTAACTCTGGACAGTGTCTGGAATAGCTTTGTCACCTTGCTGTCTCCCCTCTCTCCAGGTCACTGCAGGTGGTGCTGAGCAGCAGGGTCCTCACAGTGCATCACTGATGACCTCCCCCTGCACACCACTCACCCACAGCCAGCCAGGATTCTTTTCATGCAAWGATCCTTTCTCTCTGAGAGGCTGCACAGCCTTCAGATAAGAGGGGCCCCATCAAAGGCCTTTTGCAAACCTAAAACCAAACCGCAGCTTCCTGCAGAGGGGATTTTGGAGAAGTCTCATGCAGGGCACAGCCATCCCAGCATTCCAAATGCACATAGACTACAAAGCACATCTCTCGGGAGCAGGATGCAGATCAGTTCCCTCATCTGGAGATTTCTTTGAGGAATCAAGAAAAATGATCCATTAGTGATGCTAGTTATTCTCTCATTTATAATCAAGTTAAAGTTTTGCTGTGGACAGTTGTTCGCCTTGATCTGAGCCAAGGACACCAAACACGACAGGACCCACTGTGTGACACYTGCTCAGCTGCTGCACAGGTGGAAGGTGCTGAGCTGCCATCATCAGATTTTACTCTATGAAATATGGAAATGAATGGCACAATCAGTACTTTACAYTGAATAGCCTGGTAGTAAATGCATTTTAGGTACAATACCCTGAAGATTTACCTTCAGTCTGCTGCGCAACTTCCTACTGAAAAGGCAGAAAGCTTTAGAAAGAAATTAGTGAAATTATGGCAGCTGGCAAGGGGAAAGGAARCAAAAGGTTCTGACATGGAAAAGAAACTAAGGCTGCAACTTAAGGACAAGCTGGATGCTTCTACYGCAGTGGTTAACAGCACATTAAGAGTCATTACTTAGTTTCACAGTTAAAGAAAGCCCCATTGCCATCACTGAGGCAATTCACACCTCTTGGAAGTTATAGCCTTGGACTATTTGTCCACGCCAGTCAAAGGTTGATTTCTTAAGGAATTTTTTTTTCACTTACCATTTGAGTCTAAATCAAAGTGAAGAATCTAATAGACACTTTGAGCAGTGCTTGGACACATMACAGAACACGGTTTTGTTATGGGAAACTTCTCTATGTATGAGAACATTTAAATGAAGAAGGTTTCTATGCAAATAGTAGCAAAGGTGGCTTAAATTTGGTCTTTTTCTCTGAATTTTGTGTCCACAAACACTTCCTTCTGCCTAAGTCAGCTGGACAGATTTAGAGTACATGGTTCCATCAGAGACATGAATATATTTGATCCCCTCACCCCAAGAGAATGCACCATCATAGCAAAAATAAAGCTTACCCCAGTATTAACAGACATTCAACCCATCACACAAAAGTCCATAAAGTATTGGTACTCCCTTAGATAGAAACATTCTGAAACACAGCTGGTAAATCTTGTGTTTATTCAGGAACTGGTTTGTAAGTGGGGTCTGGGTTTTTTTACTAATCAACATAATACTCCCCCTTCCAAATAAAAAAGCGTAACAGAAAGTGTAACAGAAAGAATCCCTTAGCAAAATATAAGAACAGAAGGATAGAGGGACAACTCGGGACTGTTTGAACTTAGAAAAGACCYGCAATAACAGATCTCCAAACCCAGTGTCAAAGAGCCAGCATGCTCGAGAGGGCAGGGCTGATTTATCCAGTGTGTTCTCACAGYCTGTGCTTGCACATCCCTGCACAAAGCTCGAGCTGATGTATCACCAGTCCAGCAGAGACAGCACGAGAACATTGTAATGATTTCAGTCTCAAGTCTCCCATTTCATTACTCACTGGTAATTAGGTTATTTTATTCATACAAAGCAGTTTAAAGGCTGGCAATGCAATCTCCCAGTACAAGTTCCAAAGCTCCCTGTGATGCAGCGTTCTCTGCCAGCTGCTGCTGGGCAGTGGGTCTGGACTGGGCAGAGCACATACCATGGGGTACTTTTCCAGACCAACTGAGCAGACCTCATTCAGGTAAGAAGCAACCACAGAGACTGCAAATTAAGGTTTGTCCAACTTTGTGTGCTTGTGCCTCCATAGGGTCCCTGACTTGGTGAAGGAATGCCCACAGAAATTACAGGAGTAGGACTTCTCTCCAGTGGATGCGATGATGGTGCTGGAGCATTGGGTGAAGATCCTCCAACATTCCTCACAATAGAAGGGCTGTGCTGGTGTCTCTTGAGCCTGAGCAGCTGCACAAATGCCATGCCACACTCCTGACAGTTGTAGGGCTTGCCCTCCCAGTGGATTGCCTTGTGCTTGGACAGCAGGTTGGGCTTACGAAGCCTTTGCCACACGTCAGGCAGGTGTAAGGTTTGAAATCTYCCCAAGACTTTGGGTTTTCGGGATGAGCCTGATCCAGGTACTCGACACTATGCTGGCGGCGGTGCACCACAGAGCAGGGGTTCCTGGCCATGCCATTCCCCAGGATCACCACGGAGCGCTCGATCTCGTGCACGTTGCGCAGGTGCCTCCAGATGTTTGCCATGTGGATGAAACCCTTGTCACACTTGGGGCACTTGTGCGGCCTCTCGCTGGAATGGATGAGCTTGTGCACACACAGGTTGGCTGCTCAGAGAACGCCTTGGAGCAGATGGGACAGCAGTGGGAGTTTTCCATCAGGTGAGCTTGTCTGTGATCCTGCAGCTTGTTCATGCCACAGAAAGAGGAGCCACACTCCTTGCATCGGTAGGGCAGAGCTTCCTCAGGGATGGGCTCCAGGTCTTCACCAAACACATCCTCAAGAGTGGCGCTTTCATTGTCCGCATGGAGCTCCATTATAGTCTGTGGTTTCCATTATCGTCCATGGGGGTGCTCAGAGGAGCAGTGATCTAAATCCTTATCTTCACCCTGCAGATGGAAGTTGGTACTGGAGGGGGCAAACTCCACAGCCGAATTCTCACCTTGTGTCGGGCAGTGGGTGTCAAAGGTTTCTTTGTCTCCACCTGCAGCTCTGCAGGAAGCTCCTGCTTTCCTGAGGTTCTGGCAGAGTTGCCAGGAGGACTGCACAAGTAATTCAAGTCTGCCAAAAGCTTTGTGGCCTTTCTGCGATAATTTGAATGTGTCCCCCTGTGTCACAAATGTTATTCTCAGAGTTCCAGTCCACAGTCACATCCATGCTCTGTGCACGGAGGCAAACACTGTGTTCATCTGTACCTCATCATCACCAAGAGCTTTGAGTCCTCCATGTAAGTCCATCTCATTCAGAGGTCTCCTGACAGTCCTCCCTAGAAAATAAAACACACATTTCATCGGTGATTCTTCTGATATTATAAATTTAGAACAGTGAAGGCATTTGTCTGMTTCAAAGAATGGGACAGACTATCAGATATGTAGAAAATATACGTTCAGCACACAAAACATAGACAGCCTGTGTTCAATAAAATTGAATCTTTTCTTATCAGCCAGGCTTCACTACCAAATATAGATTGATAATTCCCATTTTAAATTCACCTAAAGATGAGAAATCACAGAATCCCAGAATGGCTTGGATTGGCAGATAAAGGCCATCTTAAAGACAACCTCGTTTGACCCCCTGCTATGGGCAGGAACACTTTTCACTGGACCAGGYTGCTCCAAGCTCTATCCAACCTGGCCTTGAACAGTTCCAGGGATGGAGCAGCCACAGCTTCTCAGGACAACCTGAGCCAGAGCCTCACCATCTTCACAGTAAAGAATTTGTTCCTAATAATTAATTTAAATCTCTCTTCTTTAAGTTTAAAAATGTTCCCCCTTGTCCTATCACTATCTATCTATGTAAAATGTTGTTACCCCTCTTTTTTGCCTTCAAGTATTGGAAAGCCAGTAAGCTTGCTATGAATACAAGCATAAATATATACATATATGTGTGTGTGTGTGTATGTAAAAGAATATAGGTAAAAACATAAATATTTCTGTATTTCAACATGTACATAAACMAAAAACTTGCCTATTTAGTTTCAGCAGGCTTATCAAGCACAGGTACCAAGGCAGCACAGTGATGTGCATTGACTGAAAACTTTACTCACATTGCAGAAAAGCTGGCTCCATGAGCTACACAAACCACACTTTCTTCTGCTGGAGACATGCAAAACAATCTGGATTAGTCCTCATTAGTTACTGACATTGCTCCTGCTTTTAACGCTGCACTGGGCAGCTTTGCACTGTCTTTTGCTATCAAAACTCCTCCAGGTTTGGGAAATGGGCTGCATAATTAGCAGCAAATGCAGAACTGACAAATGRACAAGAGTGTACATCGCCAGCATGCAAATATGGTACAGAAGAATGCTCCAAACCCTATATTATTTTTCTGATTTCACAGATCTTACTAAAAATAGACATGAAACTGCTCTGCTGGGAGTTGAGGGTGAGGAAAAGAAATGTACCTACTCCTTCAACATGGAAAAGCGAGTTCCTTCAGAGAGCTGAGTAAGTGGCAGTTCAGTTCCTTTAGATGAGGCACTTCAAAAATAAGTTTGCAGCAGTCCTTTAATGACAGTCCTTGAATCCCTGAGAAACCCACACACTGCTTGGAATGGCAAACCTTGCAGTGGAAGAACTGTCATTCCAACTTTCCCAAACTAGGAAAGAAACAAAACAACTCAGAAGATTTCCTCTTTTTTTTTTTTACCATACTTTTTCACAATTTAAAATTCCTAGATGTTTCTTATTTAGCTGGGCAGGGCAAAGGCTTTCTCCCACCCAGACCCAGGATGCATGGAATCACATATCCCTTCCACACCCCTCATGGAAGACAACACACATCCATCCCCTTGTTCATAAGGAAAACTCTAGGAATACATAAGGACATGCACAATATCCCCACAGCCAAGCCTGTTTGTGTGGGGCACAGATGATAAATGGCCATTTAAAAAAACCTGTGGGATTTATCCCAAATCCCAAGGAATGGTGTAGTGCCTGCAAACATTGTTCTTCCTTGGAAAGGAAGCAAGAATTTTATTATCTGCCGGACAAAGTTAGTGCTTAATCTGTCAGTTTAATCAAAAATACTTCAGTGGTGATAAATAACGCAGAACACTGGAAATGATGCCTCRTGGAGTGAGATCAAAGACCCAGGGYAGCATCAGTCAGGCCCTTGTGTCTGCTSTTGTTGGGCTGAGATGAGACAGAGAAGGGATTCTGTGCAAGGTAACGAAACCAGCACACCCCACTCTCACASTGACAAAAGGGTCCACACACTCRCCAAATTCATCRACACAAYCCCAAACCTCCCCTCTGGCTTTGATAACACAGAAAACTCTGCCAGTGTTTCCCTTTTAGGACAAAACAACAACAAAATTCAGAGATCTTGCTCTATTGGTCGTCAGACAAACACACTTACCTCTATCAATTTCCACATATTTTGATTTTTCCTCCTAGCACCGAGATAATTAAACATTCTCTGCTTTCTCTTTCACATGTTGTCTGTGATTTTATTAAATTCTGCATTCTAAGCCTTAATCATCAGCCTGAATGAGTTATTCTGGCACACACACACACACACACACAAAATCCACTGTAATCCTCAAGGAGAAAGCAGAAAACTAATTGAATCATCCATTTCCTTGCAATATATGATTCCTACTAAAATTACATTATTGGTGYTTTGTGCCTGGCCTACATTTGTATTCCCAACACACACATATGTGGATGCCGAATCCCTTTTATTTATGCCACCTCACTTTTATGTGTCTTAAAGGTGAAGAGGCTGTCAGGGCAGAAGAGGATCTATAATTCATTTGCCCGTTAGATCTATTTTGGAGTAATTTCTTAATTTAAAATTTCTGTTAAATTCACTAAAAAATGTGAATTCATGGTTCACATAGCTGTCACAATGGGAGCTTAATATGTTTTATGAAGGGTTTAACATCRCATTCCATCAAATTTGAATTTTTATTGGCCACAGAGGTCTCTGACATCTGGCTATTTTGTTTTAGGACTGCCATAAACACTATAAACATTTGAGAGCTCAGACTCTTCTATGTAAAACAGGAAAAAAAATCCTAAGCAATCCTTTCTTCTAAGAGCAAGCTGAATCCAGAGGGATTTCACTGATATTTGGCTAAAGTTTGAGCTTTTAACTCCCCAGGGGGAAGCTGGGCTCCCTTTAGCCCACTGAACTCTGGYGACAGACCTGMAGTGCCTCTTAGAGACACTGAAATTTGAAAGAACAYCCACACAGGACCCTCAGAGTGTGATTAAAAGCAAGTTCAGGGTCTCTGATGAAGGGAATTGTTTCACTATCTCCAGACAGCTCCACCTTATTATTCCAAAATGTTTTTTTCCTGAGGCTTGCCCAGATCTTCTACACCTTTGGGTTCAGAAGAACCACTGAAAAAAACCCCAAGTTCCATCTACACCAAAAGCCAGAGACAGTTAAAAAATCCAGAGTCAGGCTGTAAAGAACATGGAAAAATTAACAAGAACAAACCAAGCAAGGACTGTAAAAAGCAGGCTGGTTGAGTAACAACAGCATCATTCAGCTTCCCAAACTTGCATTTTTCTCTGCACATATYGATGGAGAATCTCAGCAAATTTCCATGCAAAAACTGCTGTCTGATGCAGCAAATATCCCTGGATATCTGCCGGAGATCCAGGGCTGTAAAGGACCCTGCCAGGCAACAAYCTGACCCTTCTGGGGCTGGACAGAAGGTGCTTGTGCAAGAACAGCCCCCTCTGTGGGCTCTGGCCACCCCTGGCTGTGGGTCTGGAGGAGCTGCAGCTCTTACTGCACCTGCACCTTTACACGCTT
The DNA here is from genome assembly GCF_030028575.1 of Malurus melanocephalus. Taxonomy (NCBI): domain Eukaryota; kingdom Metazoa; phylum Chordata; class Aves; order Passeriformes; family Maluridae; genus Malurus; species Malurus melanocephalus. The sequence goes on from NW_026624498.1 coordinate 32,458, forward strand.
AGTCTGGAAACCCCAAAAATGCATCCATGAGCCTGCTAAAGAGTTAAAGGGGGAATCTTTACCTGCTGTGTAGTTATTTCAATACTTTTTGCTCTGTGCTCTTTTTAAAAAATTTCTTTTGTGTTCTAACTAAATTCCTAGGTTGGCTCAGGAAAGCATTTGATAATCTATTCAATAACCATTCAGCATAAAGGATTTTTACTCCAGTCCTTCCCAAAACATAAAYGAGAAGATTTTAGTAGTGCCCCCGGAAAGCACAAAGTCTCTGCGAGTTCTTTTCCTTCTCCTTTTTCACAAGAGGGAGCTGGGACAAGATGATCCAGTGTGGTCCCTTCCAACCTGACCCATTCTAGGATTAAAATGAGTACTAAACGAGCAGCTCTAGATGCACCGGGACTACCCCAAAACCATGCAGGGGGATCTTCCGAGTCTGTCTCAGCCTCGCCCCTCACTCCTCCCAGTGCTGGTGCTCAGTACTGGTGTCACCAAGTGCTGGGATCAGCCCCTGTCACACCCCCTGTGACACCCACAGCCAGAGATCAGTTTTCCCTTGGATCTCAGATTCCAGGGCCCACAGCTGGCCTTCGGAGTTCAACTGATTTTTAGTTCTCAGGTTTTTTAACAGAGCTCTGAATCAGGCATCTCTTGTCATTTTTGCTGCTCTCCTGATTTTGTGCTTGCTGACCTTGACCTGTTCCCTGTGCTCCAGGGAGCCACATCCTGAAGGGTGGTTAACAGCCATGGAATCCTCTGGGAAAGCCCCAGATTGACTTCAGTGCCCTGGCTGGAAAGTGCAGCCTGAGGAAAGAACTCTTCCAGCTGCCTCTGTCCATGTCCAGCTCCTCACAGCTCAGTCCCTGAACACATACAGTGGCTTATGGGGATTTATTTTGCCCTCCTGTTCACTTGGAGGTGATTTTGGCATCCTTTAGAGGAACATCTGACCAGSCCCTACTCMCATTCTATTTTATTCTCTCCACTTTGGAGTTGTCAAACCTGCTGGGTTTGACATGGAAATTGGTGTCTCCCCGTTTTTCCATTAAACCCTCAATTGTAACTCATAGTAAGCACTGCAAATGGCCTCCTCTGATCTGGTGGGGAAGACATGAGGTCAAGAAAGTTAACAGGATTTGTCTTCACGAGCCTTGTGACAGTAAAGAAAAGTAGGCTTTGTCATTTTGGCGTGCTGCTGTGTGTTGGGATTTGGGGCTTTGTTTTTTTGTAATTGTTATTTATTAGGATTACTGATAAGTGCTACCCTTTTAAATCTTACACATAATGAAAAAAAGCTGGATGTCAGCTTACTGGGAAGACTCCCTTCCTTGTCCCAGCAGGATTGAGCTGTGCAATCACTTCCAAGATGCCAGTGGATTCTAAAGATGGAAAGTCCCATTAATGGGTTTGGAGCTGGGGGACGCTCTCACCCCCTCTCAGAGGTGCCTCGAGCCCGCTCTGCCACCACATCTGTGTTCATGACCCCTCATGGCTGCCCTACCCTGGGGACACAGTGGGACCCCCTCCTGCCAGGGCTGAGGCGTCTCACAGCCCCTCACAGCCCCCAATGGCCCCTCACTGCCCCTCACAACCCGTTACAGCCCCCCACGGCCCCTCACAGCCCCTTAGACCCCCTCATGGCCCAGGCTTGGGGCTCCTCCCGAAGGAAACGGGATTGGGCCCTGCTAGCTCTCCTTTTATTTCAGTCTCTTCACAGCAATGAGCAAAGAAAGGCTCAAAAGGAGCCTTTCCCTTGTGTTTCCCTCTGGCTTCATGGCGGGACAGAAGCTCTGTGCTGCYGCTGGCCCCAGCCCCACCATGACTGCAGCCCCCGTGGCCTTTGCTGTCCCCCCATGTCCATTCCAAAAGAATCTGAAAAGGAGAAATGTAGGGAATTACTTGGTCAACTTTGTCGGAAAGAGGGGTAATTTTTTCTAATAATAATAATAATAATATAATAATATAATAATAATAATTTCTAATCCATTTTCCTCCATCTTAACAAGGCCATTTGCACCCCAGATTCCTCATGAAATGAGAACYCTGAGCTTGTGGAACTGCATGAATGTGCCCCGCTCCTCTGCAGGGACACTCAGGTGGTAAAAGCGGAGCAGGGAGCTGGAGCCCTCTCTTGGGAAGCCTCCTCCCAGCTGGAATTGGTGCAGTGCTGGGACAGGAGGAGGGGGGGCACGATGGGTGCTGTGAGGGAGGAACAGGAGGGTGAGGCCACAGGACATTCCATCTGCACCGCTGCCCCGCAATCGGCGGCCGTGCCCAGGGCTCTCTCTGGGCCTGGCCCCACGTGCGCTGAGCTCCCTGACCCTGCGAGAGCTGCCCGGGCTGGGCTCGGGTTCCACTGGGACTCTGCAGCAGGCTGGGATAAACCGGGGTTAGCTGCAGCTGCAAATACCTCTGGGCATCTCCCATTTTCTGCTGCTTGGAGGAAGCAATGAAGCAAGTCAAGTTCTGTTTTTCTTTCTCCTGGTGGATTTTTTCATTTTATTTGAAGCTGCAGAGGCAATTTCTGTGAAGGCCTCTGTCAGTTGATTCAATTTCAACAGCACCAGCAGTAGGGCAGTGTTTAAGTGCTGTGATTGTGGCCTGTGCGGCTGAGAGCGGACGAGCAGGGCTGTGAAGGGTCATGGACACAGATGTCGTGGCAGAGTGGTCTCAAGGCACATCTGGGAGGGGATGACACCCTCCCCAGCTCCAAACCCCGTGCTGATGACCCTATGCCTGAAGCACACCCRTCAGTGAGGGCAGTTTGGGGGGGTCCCTTAGCACTTGGGGTCCCCTGGGATTTGTGGAGAACTCCCTGGGCCCTCCCAGGATCTCCCTGAACACGCTGACGGTGCCAGTGAGCAGCGARGAGGTTCATACCCGGCATGGGGTCCCCAGCTCTGCCACCAGCATCGCCAAGGCACCCCCAAAACCTGCTGGCAACCACCAAATCTCCTCAAGGACACCCCAACCTCCAAACTCCCCTGGCACCCCCAAAACATCCCCAGTACCCTCTAAAAACGCGCAGGACTGCAAAACCCCCATATGGAGCCCCCAAAAACCCTCTCAGTACACCAAAATTCCCACAGAACCTCCCAACAGCCCACAGACCCCCTTGAGAAGGTTTATACCTGGCACGGGGTCTCCATATCTGTCAACAGCAATTATGCCAAAACAGCCTTGGGACCACGAAATTCCCCCTCAAGAAATCACCCAAATTCCCCTTTAGGACCCCTGAAGACCCCCCTCAGGAAATCCCAAAAAAACCTCATCGTGACCCCGAAATCCTCCTGACCCCGAAACCCTGCACCCCACACAGGAGGCCCCATCAGAAGGCTTACACCCAGCACGGGGTCCCAATCGCCATCATCCGCATCACACACGTACCCCCAAACCCTCCCGGGACCCCCAAACCCGCCCCGGGGCTGCGCTGCCGGAATCCACGGGAGTGGTGTAGCCCTTTGAAGGGGAGTTACACTGAGGCCCGATTGTACGGGGTTCTTAAAGCGGTGATAGCAGAGAGAACTCCAGAAATACACCCCGTGGGGCGCTCTCCCTTTTCCTGCACTCGGGGGAACTCCGAACGACCACGGCTCCCGGGCTCAGTCCCCCACTCAGCTGGGGGTGCGGAGGGAACTGGGGGGGCTGGGACGGGATTTGGGGGTCCTGGGTTAAGTGAGGGACCCCCACCGGGAACTCCTTTCTCGCCGCCCCACGTGCCCTCATCCCCCCTCTCCCACCCTTTCCCATTGTCCCCCCAAACCTCCGCTCCCCCCCAGCTTGGTTTGGGGCTGACCCCCCACCCCTTTGCAATCGTGTCCCAGCCCGGCCCCGCTCACCCGAGAGCTCCGGGTCCGCAGCCGGAAGGATTGAGGGGGGGCGAAGGAGACAGAGGAAGAGGAGGGACAGAGGAGGAGGAGGAGAGCCGGCAGGAGGGAGACGGGTCGGAGCACTTACGGTGTCCGCTCTCTGGATCCGCCGCCCCTTCTCCTCGGTAGCATCGCCCCCCTCGCGTCCCGCAGGTAACCGGGGAGGGGGAGCTCGCCTCAAATACCCGGGGTGGTTTTGTTTGAAGGGGGGAGGGATATTTGGGGCTCACGCACAAGGTGTTTGGGGCTCGCGGTTTCCTTTCTTCTATCGGGGGCGGGCGGCGTAGCGTTTGCAGYTTGCGGGACTCCAAAGCCGAGCCGCAAATGCCCCKCGSGGAGACACCGGGGGGTCCCCGGGAGATGTTTTTGGGCGGTCCCGGTGGCGGCTGCGGGGGGATGAGGGTCCCGTCCGCCGTGGGGTTTGGGGCTCCCCGGGCCGGACTCTCCGCGCTCTGCCCTGGGCATGCAGGGACCACGCGGGACCGGCGGAGGCGGGGGGGGGGGCACCGTTTTGGGAGACACCCCGGGACCCCCGGCTTTCCCAAGCGGGACCCCAGAGAGAAGAGACCTCCCAGAACTCCAAAGCGGGGACCCCCAGAGAGCGGCTCTGGCATTCCCAGGACCCCCGGCMGYRGCTCTGGGGGCTGGAGGRGCGGGATGGCTGGCAAAGGGGTTCGGGGGGACCCGGGTCCCGCAAGTGGCTGCTCCCAGCATGAGCCCAGTTACCCTCCCCTCCTCCCCCGTGTGGCTCCAGTTTCCTCGTCACTCCCAGTATAAATAAGCCCAGTCGCTCCCAGTCATGCAATTTGTAGTTTGCCCCCAGCATGGTCCCAGTTGCTCCCCGTTCCTCCCACTTTAATCCGGTGTGTTCTCAGTTCTCCCAGTTTCCCCTAGTACAGTCCCAGTCATTCCCATTACGCCAGTCTCTCCCAGCTGGGTCTCAGTCACTCCCAGTTGCCCTCAGTTGCTCCCAGCATGGTCCCAGTTCCCCCCAGCACATTCCCAGTGGCTCCCAGTGTAATCTCAGTCACCACCCATATTATCTCACACACTCCCAGTATATCCCAGTTGYCYKGAACATTCTGGTAGYCATTCCCAGCACTCCCAGTTWCCTCAGCATGGTTCAGTTGCCCCCAGGATTATCCCAGTACATCCTAGTTGTCACCAGYATGCRCCCTGTCAATCCCAGTTGCTCCCAGTTCCTCCCAGCWTGGGCCTGTAGCTCCCAGTAACCCCCAGTCAGGGTCCATTCACACTAATCCCAGTGGCTACAATCCCATGAGTGTAGCCACTTCCAGTATGATCCCAGTCACTTGCACCCTAATCCCAGTCAGTCGCAGTCACTCCCAATATGATGCCTGTTGCCCCCAGTATGATCCCAGTTGCTGTCAATGGCAGTGTAACCCCAGTAGCCTTCAGTATGATCCCTGTGACTCCCCGTCTCTCCCAGTATATCCCAGTTGCCCCCAGCATGCTCCCAGTCACTCCCCCTTTTTTCCCATGCTTCCAGCATGGTTCCAGCTGCTTACAGTCACTCCCAGTATGATCCCAGTCACCCTCAGTGTGATCCCAGTCTCACCCAGCATGGGCCCAGCTGCTCCCAATGTGATCGCAGTATGATCTCAGTTGCCCCACAGCATAGGTTTACTTGTTCCCAGTTCCTTCCAGTATGATCCCAGTTATCCCTAGAATAGTCCCAATCCCTCTCGGCATGGTCCCAGATATGCCCAGTTGTCCCAGTGTAGATGCAGTCATTCCCAGTTGCCCCTGGCTTGGTCCCAGTTGCTCCCAGCATGGTCCCAGCTGTTCCCAGTGTGGTTCCCGTCTCCCCAGTATATCCCAGTTAAGCTCAGTATGCTTGTAGTCATTCCCAGGCACTCTCAGTTGCCCCAGTAAGGTTTTCATTACCTCAGAGTGATACCAGGCTTTCCTGGTTACTTCCAGTTTCCTCCAGCACAATCCCAGTTTCTGTAAGTTGCCCCAAGTGTGGTCCCAGTTGCCCCCAGTATGATCCTAGTACCTTCCAGTTGGTCCCAGTTGCTCTCAATGCGTCCAAGTTTTTCTCCCAACATGGGCCCAGTAGGTCCCAGTAAGCCCCAGTCAGGTTCACTTCACACCCACTGTAATCCCAGTGGCTCCCAGGATGATCCCAGTATGACTCCAGTCACTTCCAGCATTATTCCAGTCATGCCTGGAGGGATTCCCTGCCACTCCCAGTGTGGGTCCAGTTGCTCCCAGTCACCTCCAGTATGGTTCGAGTCAGGGCCAGCACCTTTCCAGTCACTCCCAGTCTGATTGCAGGATGATCCCAGTCATTCTTTGACACTCCCAGTACTATTCCACTCTATCCCATTATGATCCCAGTCAGTTCCAGTAGGATCCCAGTATGACCCCAGCATGGGCACAGCTGCTCCCATTATCATCCAGCATGGTTCCAGTTGCTCCCACGTACACCCACTATGGTTTCAGTCTCTCCCAGTACATCCCAGTCGCTCCCAGCATGTTCCCAGTCACTCCCAGTTACCCTCAGTTGCTTCCAGCCTGATCCCAGTTGCTCACAGTCACTCCCAGTCACCGTTAGTGCAGTCCCAGTTGCTCCAAGTATGTTCCTGTGTGATTCCAGGCTCCCCCAGCACGGGCCGAGCTGCTTCCATTGTGATCCCAGTAGGATTCTAGTTGCCATTAGCATGGTTCCAGTTGCTCCCTATTCCTCCTAGTTGAACCCAGTTGCCCCTAGTAGAGTCCCAGTTCTCCCCGGTATGGTCCTGGTTGTTCCCAGTATGGTTCCAGACATTCCCAGTATATCCCAGTTAACCTCAGCGTGATTGTAATCATCCCCAGTTGCCTCAGTAAGGTTCCAATTACCCCAGTGCAAACCACTAACTCCCAGTGGTCCCACTCCTGGGATCCCTCACCTCTCTCTGCGTTCCCCCCTTCTCGATCTCCAGGCTCCCCAGAGGAGCCCCAAGGGCTGGAAGTCCCCACACAGGGGGTCCACCAAGTCCCGATTTGGATCTGCAGCCCTGTTGCAAATGGAGATGGGAGCTCAGATGGATTTCTGCCTTTTGTCTTGGCCTTTGACACCCAGTAGTTCAGGGTGGCCAGCACCCCACAACCCAGTCTCATTCACAAGTTCTTTTAATAGTAGCCCATTAGGTTTAATATCAAATGAATTATGGTTTATTAGACACAAGACAATAACAGAGTAAGGAGTTTGGGGCAAATGATATACTACATAGAAATAAAACAGAAGAAACTACTAGTAGAGTAAGTACAGCAGTTTAAAATGCAGTGTGCAATGAAGGTACCTATTAGTTCAGCTAGCAAAGGAATAGTACAGCTTAGGATTCTATGCATATTTTACCAATCCAATCAGTGGTGGGAGCACACATCAGAGATCCTTTCCCTCAATCCCCAGAGAAGTAACTGCAAAGTTCATGTCTGAACCTTGAGGAGAGGCCTTCACACTCTTCCACTGTTTATGTGAGAAGCTTCTGCCTTTCTAGAAATGTTGTGTGTGTTTCATAGTGCAAAAACTGAGACTTTGGTCACTGTTGTAGGTTTTATTTTTTTATCTCCCTCTATAACTACCCTCCATACCAAGATGTTGATTCCTGGTTGGATGATCAGATTCTTGGACATCAAAAATAACTCCTTTCTGAGCCTTTTGACCTGGCCTGTCTTGCATATGCCAGCCAGATTTCAGAGGAGGGAGAAAAAAAGAAGTACCTGCTCTTGTTTCAGTTGATGTACTTATGTATTGGATTATGAAACAAAAATATATACTTGGAAAGAAATAAAAAATAATTAGTAATAAACCAAGAGATGATAAGATATGGCATTGAATTTAGAATGTTCACGGTAACTTGGGGCCAATTCCACAAGGAATATCAGTTCATGTAGGATAGGTTGTTTCTCACCCTTGAGTTTTGGGGTCATCGGAGAAAGAGATGAAAATGAGGAACAAAGAAGAGTTTGTGGAGGTGGCTTCTTGGTTGTAACAATTGGAAAAGTTCAATGGATGGTTTGTGACTTTCACTTCGTTTTGTGCTTGTCAACCCAGTCTTCTTCAGCGGAGTTTAGGGTTTCACATATTCTTGCTTAACATATTAAGTGTTAGACAATTTTACAATAATTTAAATAAATACAAGCATTCATATAGTAGTTTGGTTGTTTCAGGAGAATTAAGGATGTAATGAAACTTAATTGTTTTACTTTAAATAAGATTTTAATGGGAATCTTTTATTTTGAAGAGGTGGTCATATTCAGGGTGAAATCTCTTTTTACTCACTGTGATATTTAAAGTGAAGATACAGCTATTCTAAATCAGTATTTGTAAAACTACAAAGAATATATATCTATAAACATGAATTAAAATAACTAAAAGAATCAAATAATTTGGTATTCAATGATAGGTTTTAATGTTGAAACAAGTTAAATTTATTCTTCTTGAGATTTTTAGACAAAATGGCAATCAGTAGATTTACACATTTTGGCAGTTCCAGTTTTGCAAATTTGGAATATAGTTCATATGCTGAACATTATTAGAATTATGATTAATGCATTAATTAGTTTCTTCATGATTGCATTTATCTAATCAAATAAATCTGTATCTTGATCCTTTTGGATTTCATGTTAGTTTCTAATGTTTTTCCTAATTTTTTCTACATCAGTTTGTGTTCCTAGAGTTTGATCTATGTATGCACAACAGTTAGAGTTGACAACTGTGCTTACCCCGCCTTTGGAGGTTCAAAGCAAATCCAAAGCCATTTGGTTTTGCTTGACYACCTTTGAGAGGCTGGTAACTTCTTGTTGCAAAGCACTGATTGCATCAATTGTTCGGTTTTCTATTTGCTCAATAACGTCGGATATGTTCACTATTGCTTGTTCTAATTCAGGCATTCCTAATACAGGCACTCTTATTCAGGAAGTCTTTTACAAATCTGTGGAATTTAGAGGATTTCTCAATTAAGGGATTTAAATTTTATTTGTATCCCATTATAAGAGATCATAAGTGTCCTCTGGGAAAGGCTGATTTTTTAGTGATGTCTATTGTTGGGACTTCTCTTCCAATGGTGCATTTTCTTTGCCATTGAGAGGGTAAAGTTTTTCTAGTTCGATTTCTACAAAGCTAATAGTATTTTGTATTGTTTGGAATAGGCCACTAGTGTGTAGTAAAAATGCTTTTTCTAGTTAAGTCTATATATGAATGATACTTGGGATAGATTCTTAGCATAATCTCTTGGCTACATTTAGGTAACTTCATTCTTTGGTGTGAAGTCATTTCTGGTCTTACACATCCGTGGATACAGAAGGTTTCAACAGCTGCTATGTCTACTGCTAGAATTCGTTGGTCAGTAGAGGTTTGAATTTTCCTTTCTAAAAGGGTCATCAGTCCAGCAGGAGGAACACTATTGGAGAATCTGTTTGGTATGGGAATTCCCATCATCTGAATACTTTCATCTGAGTGAGAGGGAAACTGAGAACAGACCCAGCAGTTGCTGCAATTTGTTTTCATTGTCACGGCTTGTATTAGTTTGAGATGGGAATTCCTCTTCCAAGGGTCAGACAGCATTTGTGTGTTCATGTTAGGTTAGAGTGTGTCATGGAATTAGATGGCATTTGTTTTATCTGTGATAGGTTGGAGTGTGTCATGGAATTAGATGGCATTTGTTTTATCTGTGATAGGTTGGAGTGTGTCATGGAATTAGTGGCATTACTCTTTCATTTTGTTCTAATAATGGTTAATTGCAAGGCTTTATTAGGGTGGCTGATTGGCTTTTCTGTGTTACTAAAATATTAATCTGTAAGTATAAGAATGTAAGTAGTATAATAATTAACATTTTTGATTACAGTAGATTTACTGGTTGCTGTGCAGTCCAGTATGGCTCCTCTGTGTTTGGAGTTGGCTTTATCTGCTTACAGAAGTCTAAGAATTTCAACAGTTTTGGCAGCTGTGCAGGTAGTGAAGAGTTCTTCTCACTGCTGCTTGAAAGGTTCTTTGTTTCATTTTCTGCTACACTTAGGTTTTGTTTGTGAAGGTATATTTAAACATTCACAGTTATTAGAGAAATTAAAACAGTAGAACTTAAGCAATAATAGATGTGTTTTTCCAGGGAGTCATAGCAGCAGTTCGATGTGTGGCCTCTAGCTGCAAAGGCAGCGCTCCGCTCGCTCACTGCCGTCAGAGGGGGCCGTGTAGGAGCAGTCTCCGTGAGGCTTCATTGAGAAACTTGCTTTGTTTCAGAGCAAAGGCAAGCTGGTATAGAGGCAAGAGTGTCTCGGGATCAGCCTGGCAGCTGGGCTGGAGTTGGGCTCGTTTGTGTCTCTGGTTCCCCTGGGACAGCACCTGCCCAGCGCCGAGGGGACAGCAATGGGATTGGGGCAGTTTGGGGTGAGCTTCAGTGTCTGTGCCTGGGATAAATCCCAAAGCCTTCCCTGAGGAGAGGGAGTGCTGACAGAGCACAGGATGCTGCTGCTGCTGCTGCTCACAGGAGGAGCGGGCAGGAGAGGAGGGACAGAGGAGGAAGAGGAGCAGGGAAGGAGCACAAAGAGAATCAGCAGAAGCAGCTGCCATACGCGTCCATCGCTTTCTGTGTTCACAACCCTTTACTCCAGGAGCATCCAGCCCTCGCATCCCGCAGGTGGACGGGGAGGGGGAGATCACCCCAAATATCCTCTGGGCGGTCCCTGGGGTTCCTTTTAGGAAGCGGGGATTTTTGGACCTTGGAGCACTTCAGTACGGAGCTCTGAATATCTTCATTGGTTCACGGAAGGGTTTTTTTAAGGGGGGGGCGGCTTATKTTTGGATGTTGCAGGGCTCCAAATGTGAGTCACAATGCTCCTTGGGGGAATATTAGGGAGTCCATGGCACATGGGATGGGGCCCGGGAAGGATTGGGGTGTGGGATGAACTGAGGGGTAGGGGAATGGGTGACATGAGGCCTGGGATGAGGCAGCCGAAGGTTCGGGATGATGAGGCCAGGAGGACCCCGCTCCTTAGGGGCTTGCGGGATATCTACCACCTCTGAGGGAGTTTTTGGGTACACCCTAATCCTTTGTACTGGCAGCAGGGGGGGCACGTGGCTCCGGCACCTCTGAGTCCCACCTGCGCCCCCCTTGGCCCCAGCACCCCCCTTATGGGAGCRGAATTTGGGGGCAGGGGAGGTGGGGGGCGCCCAGTCCAGGCCTCCCCACGCTGTCCTGGTGGGAGCCGAGTGCGGATGGGAGCCCTGCGGGGCCCGGCCCTTCCTGGCATGACTGATGCCACCCGCCTGCACTACTCCACACTGGTCTGAACTGGTGCTCCCAGTGTTGCTCTGGGATGGGGCCACTTTGGGGACCCCCCGAGGGCACAGGGCAGCTGCTTTGGGGCTGTGGGCACCTGGCTGGTGCTGGGGTTGGAGCGTGTGGGGACAACTGGGGCCGTACTGGTGGCACTGGTGGTGCTGGGGGCCCCCCTGGCTGCGGGTGAGGAGCTCTTGGGTGAGGGGTGGAAAAGTGGGCACCCACTCCAAAGAGGAGGAGAGTGGTGAAGAGGGGGGTCGCGGTTCCCAAACTGAGGGGAGAGGGGACTGTGAGCCCCAAATGAAGCATTTGGGGCACTGAAACTTTGGGGGAAGATGAGAAAGGAGGGGGATAGGAGGGAGAGGGAAGAAAAAGGGAGTGGGATCCTTCACCTTAGTGGGGTCAGTTGGTGTATGAGGATTGAGGGAATGATGGGAAAAGGGTGGAGGAGGGAGAAAAATAGGAGGTGGAACCTCCAAATGAAGTAGGAGGGGTGTGGGAACCCCAAACTTGCCATCATGGCAGGAGAGTGATCTCCTGTGGGAAGAGCTTTGGCCAGAACAGGGAGCTGATCTCCCAGCACAGGATCCAAGTGGGGCTGAAGTCCTGTGTCTGCCCACGCTTTGCCCAGAGGTCCCATCTCATAGGAGAGACATCCTACATGGGCCAGGAATTCCAGAAAAGCTTTGGTGGGAGCCCCAAACTCCTCAGGCACCAGGGGATCCACACTGGGGAGACTCTATAGATGCCCAAACTATGGGAAGGATTTCACTGTGAGCCCCAAGCTCCTGGAACCCCTGTAGGACCCACGTGGAGGAGGGTTCCTCCAAGTTCTCCAGCTGCAGGAATAGCCCCAAGGAGCCAAGGTCCCCTCAGAACCACCCTTTGAAGTAGAAGCCCTCTCCAGCCCAGGGCCCTGGGAACACTGTGGCATCTCCAGCCTGATCCACCCCAACAAGGAGCTCAGCCCAGCCCTCATCCTGCCCCTAAAATCCCTTGGAATCCCCCATCAGTCTCTGCATCCCTGCTCCAAACTCTCCAGGCTCCTGCGATGAGACCAGAAGGCTGGAAGTCCCCACCCAGGGTGACCATAATCCCCAAATTTTTATCTCCACCCACCAGGTTTTTCCTCTTTTTCTGGGTTCTCCCCTAGTAAGTGGGAGTGGCCAAGAGCCCCATGCTGCCTATCATGACCTGTCCCAGCTCCATCCCCACTCCTCCCGTGGGATGTGAGGGGTTTGGTGGGAATGAGGAGCCAAGGGTCTCTCTAGTCCTGGGGGGAGGAGTGGAAGGGATGGAGGAGGAGCGATGAAGAAACACTAGAAAGGGTGGAAGCAGGAGGAGAAGGAGGTGGAATTATGGAGGAAGAAGAAGAGCAGGGAGAGGAAGCACCATGGGGTTCCAGCACTCTGCATCTACAGCCCCCTCAGCCCTGAGTGCATCAACCCCACCACATCCTGCAGGCACCTGGGGAGGGGGAGTTCACCCCAAACATCTTGGGGGGTACCTGGGACAGTTTGTTTTTTTTTTGAAGTGGACATTTGGATCTTGCAGGACTGCAAAGCTGAGTCATAAATGCTCCTTGGAGGGTGTTGTGTTTTTGAACCCTGGCTGAATGTCAAGGATGTATCTGCCCCACGCTCAGGAGAAGCAGAAGGGAGAGCAAAACCCTAATTAACACCAAGATTTATGGCTTTTAGATAAGACAACAGATTGAGAGAAAGATTTTCACACTCCAGTGATGGTCAAACAGGCTGAAAAACTTAAGTTGCAAAAAAAGATTTATTACTAAAACTACTAAGAGTACTACCACGCAAAAGGGGAGGGGGGAAAAACAAAGGCAGAGGGCGAATTTACGAGGAGGATAGGGGAGCAGGGGATGAGAGGTTTTCTGGTCAGTCCATCACAATCTTTGTCTTCCAGCACCTTCAGAGAAGGGTTGGTTCTTGTCTCACTTGAGGCTGTGGGGGTTCTTTTCCCAGGAACAGACTATATCACTGCTGGTGGCATAGGATTTTTTCCCTTTACCTTGTCCACAGGGGGAGGGAAGCAGTCCTCCAAGGCTGGCTGGCTCCATACTCGATTGCGAGCAAAACTTTTACTCTTGAATCTTGGCACTTCTCCCTCCAGGCATTCACTCACTCACTCCAGGTGTGGGCCACCACCCCCACAGCTACTCCAAGGCCAGGCCACTTACATCTCAGGTGTCCAGCTGGACATGATCACCTCAGGAACAGCTTGTTTTCCTCCCTGGTCAGTACCACAGCTTGCAAAGCATCTTATAATCCTCCGCCTCCCTGATGTCTCAATTTTTTTTCACATATCCTCACTCTCCCCCTCCAACTTCTCCTGTACAAGGGGGGCTGGGGCTAAAAGCTAAAGCTATGGCAGATGCTGCAAACTAACTTGTTTTGAATTCTTCTTAAATATGAGACCATATGTCATCATAGAGGTGTAACCAGTATCTGTTGGGCCCAGGCTCGGCCAGCAGCCTGTCTATCACCCTCAGAGCCATCAGAGATTGGCCCTAAAACACAGGGGSAGGGCTCCTTTGCTGGACAAGCTGAAGAAAAGTTTTGGAAGTCTTTCTCAGAGGAGCCATTTTTGTGTTTTGTGGTCACATCCCCCACTACTAAAAAGCTAGACAAGCAAAACCACCACAGAGGCATAGTGGGGCATCCCTGGAGGGCAGTTTTGGGGAGATCCCAGTGGGTCAGGCTCTGGAGCCATGTGGCAGTCACCTGATACTGGCATTGGGGTAGGCACCAGGTTTGGGAATCCCCAGTAGAGCCAGGGATGGTAGAAGCCCAGAACCCCCAGAGTGTGGAGAGTAAAGAGAGACGATAGCAGAGCTGGGGGACCCCTGACAGCCTGGAGGGGAGTGGGAACAGCAAGCAGGGGAAGCAGGGACCTGTTGGACACCGAAGTGGAAGTGCAGGAATGGGAAACCCCTGGGATACCCAGGATCACCGGCAGCCTGAAGAAAGTGGGAAACCCAGGTAGGGGGAACCCCAACACACATGTGATCCCCAAAAGCCCAGACAGAGGGGATGCACAAAAGCCCAAAGTGGAGCAAAGAGAGAGGGGGAACTCTAATCTTGGAATTTTGTGTGTGAATGAGACTCTTTTGGGCTGTATCTTGGTGTTTCAGGTCTGTGTCTTGGTGTTTGAGGGTTTTTTGGGCTGACTTTTGTGTCCAGGAGGCTCTTGTGAACACCAAATGCCCACTGACTTCTAGAGATGGACTTGGGGAGGAGAAAGCCCCAACCCAATGAGCTCACAACTTCGCTTTTCTCCTCAAACCAGGATTTCCCATTCCCCAACTTTGGCCAGATGGAAAAGAAGGCTGCGAGGAAGAGGAAGATGCCCCAGGACACCCAAGCAGGTGAGGAGGACGTCAGTGTCCCTTTCCCCCTCTCTCCTGCTCCATCTCCCAGCCCAGCATCGTCCCTGGCTGCAGGACAGCCTTGCTGCTGACACCATCATATCAGGGACAGATTTGGGGGATCGCCTTCCCCTTCTCTCTGGCATGGAAGCAAATCCCATCCTCTCCTTGTCCTTCCTCCCCCAGACAACAAGCTGAGGATGGAGACCAGGGAGGACAAATCCCCACAGCAGAACCTCATGGAAGACGCCATTTTGAGCAGCTCCACAGCACAGAAATCCAACGGGGAGGAAAAGCCCCAGAGATCCCACACTAGGAGGTGCTCCAAACCCAGCCCAGCRTGCTCTGAGGAGGAAACGCCCACCCTGTGTGGGGAAGGCAGAAAGAGCTTCAGTGCAGGCTCAGAGCTGGTGGTCCATGAGCAGCCTCAAACCAGGGAGAAGCCCTACAAGTGTGGGGAATGTGGGAAGAGCTTCAGCCAGAGCTCCCACCTGATCCGCCACCAGATGATCCACACTGGGGAGAGGCCCTATGAGTGTCCTGAGTGTGGGAAGAGGTTTCAGACCAGGTCCAATCTCCTGCTGCATCAGCGGATTCACACAGAGGAGAGGCCCTTCCACTGCCCTGACTGCGGGAAGAACTTCAAGCACAATTCCCAGCTTGTCACCCACCGACGGATCCACACTGGGGAAAGGCCCTATGAGTGTGGGGAATGTGGGAAGGACTTCAGCCATATCTCTGAGCTCATCATCCACCAGCGCATCCACACTGGGGAGAGGCCCTATGAGTGTCCTGAGTGCGGGAAGAGGTTTACAAAGAGCTCAAATCTCCTCCTGCATCAGCGGATTCATACAGAGGAGAGGCCCTTCCGCTGCCCTGATTGCGGGGAGGGCTTCAAGTACAATTCCACCCTCGTCAGGCACCGGCGCATCCACACCGGGGAGAGGCCCTACAAGTGTCCCCAGTGTGGGGAGAGCTTCACTCGGACTTCTAACTTGACCAAACACCAGTGGAGGCACCAGTAAGGGAAGCTGTGTGATCCACGTAGGTAAGACACCTGACTGAGGGTCCTTTTATTTTGGCCCTAATTTTCTTTTTGATTCATTCTCATCCCTTATAAACACCCAAAATAAGGCTAAAAGTAAAGAAATTAATAAAATATGTTAAAGGCCCCATCATTTTGCAGGTATTTCAGGGGGAATTTAGTGATTGGGGACTTATTCAGAAATATTTGTGGGTTCTGGGAGAAATCTGGGTGGTGTTCTCCATCTCTTCACACTCCAGAAGTCAAGAGGGATCAATCTCTCACCTCAAAATTACTCAATCCCACCTCAAAATGGCTCAACCCTGCCACAAATTGGCTTGTTACTACCTCCCAAACTTCAGTCCCTCCCCAAAATTACACAAATT
This sequence comes from Malurus melanocephalus, assembly GCF_030028575.1. Lineage (NCBI taxonomy): Eukaryota > Metazoa > Chordata > Aves > Passeriformes > Maluridae > Malurus > Malurus melanocephalus. Next base: position 48,402 of record NW_026624498.1, read on the forward strand.
CAGAGCCTGCAGGGAAGGATGGGGTTGGAAGGGAATGGGAAAATTTGGAGGTGTAGGATTGGGATTGTGTGGGGCAAGGTGGGTGGGATGTATTCTGATAGCAAATAAAACTTTCAGCATTATTGATTTCTGTCCCGTTGATTTTCAGTCAGCTTCAGTTTGGTTTGCAGAGTGCCACCTTCTCCGCTGATTATATTTGGATCCTCCTTTCTCTTCTTTCTTTGCCTGCTCTCTTTCTTTCCTAGTGTCTCTCTTTACCCAGAGCTGCTCCCAGCCAAAGACCCTCACCTGACGTTGTTCCAAATCCATGAGCTAAAACAACCATGAATGAAGTTATGAAGGCTGGCAGTGAAATGCCCTTTTAAGATTTTGCTCCACTTGGCTTTCAGCCCCTTCTTAAGAGCTTTGCCTTTGAAGGCAAGAACATATTTTCCTTATTGAAACCTGGAATTCCAAACCCTTGGAGTGGGTGCCGTGGATCCCAGAGGGCAATTCTCAAGGCTCCCAAGGTGCTGATTTTGCACAGCTCCCAAGGGAGCTGTGCAGGGGCAGGTGACAAGATCCAGCAGCTGTGCTGGTTCTATAGTGTCACAATGGTCCCTGGTTCCATGAATTTCCACACTGTCAACAATGGTTTTATGGTTCCAATGATGCTGTATCATAACGTATTACAATGGCCTCTTGGCTCCATGAGGTTCTGTAGTGTCACTATGGTCTCCTTGGATCCACAATGGGCTCTTTGGTTCCATGAGGCTCCAGAGTTTCACAATGGCCCCTTGGTCCCAGGAGCTTCCATAGTGTCCAAATAGACTCCTTGGATGCACAGTGTAAAAATGGACCATTGGTTCCATGCAGCCCTGATGTTTCACTATGGCCCCCTGGTTCTATGAGGATCTGGAGTGTCACAGTGGACTCTTTAGTTCCATGAGGCTCCAAATGTCACAATGGCCCCTTGGCTTCATGCAGCCCCACTGTGTCRCAGTGGACTCCTTGGTTCCGTGAGTTTCCGGTAGTGTCACCATGGTTTCCTTGGATCCACAGTGTCACAATTGGCCATTGGATCCACATGGCCCTGAGGTGTCACAATGGCCTCTTGGTTGCATGGGACCCCAATGGCACAATCAACTCCTTGCTTCCATGTTGCCCCCGCAGTGTCATAATGGCCCCTTCATTCCACGAGGAACACAAAAGCTTTGTAGAAACACTGAATGAGCACATCCTTCTTAACACACCTGGGCACATCTGTTTATGTTCCAAAGAAGGGTTAAAGGTGAGAATGACACCAGCAGCTTCCATCCAGCAACAGAGATCAAGGGAAAGGACAGGGACAAAATTCTGCTTCAAGACGCAGAGCATTCTCCTTACAGAGATTTCTTTTCACATTGTCCCTTGTATGAAGGTGCCATGATTCAAGGCAGCCTGTACCAAGCATGTGGCTCCTCAGTGGGGTTTACTGTTTAGAAAACCTGCTCAGGCTTTTCCATTCTTCCCTAAGGAGACCCTGGAGTGGCTCTGGGAGGTTGTTCCAAAAAGTCCTGTGGGGAAATCACAGGGAATTCACTGCAGGAGCAGCTCCCAGGTGAGGCCTGGAGATGCAACCCCACAAGAAAAAAAAAAAAAAAAAAAACAACAAAACCAAAAAAAAAACCAAACCACAAAAACCAAACAAAAATGACAAAAGATCTGCCAGGATCTTTATCAAGCCAACTTTTGGGGACAAACCCTCGCCCCCGGACCACTTCCTCCGCCGGGGGGACCCAACCCCTCATCCACCAGACCCCGGCCACAGTAGTCTGGGTTCCCCTCACCTGCGGGGTGGTGCCACACTCGTGCAGTGCAGCCACGAAGGTTACAAAGGCCTGGGTGGGGTTCGGGACCAGCGGCGGGCACGAGGCCGTGCCCAGGCTCAACTCTACCACCTGCACTCGGTGTCCGGTGCCAAAGAGGTCCCTGCACACGGTGACTGCCAGCTGCTCCTCCTGGTACCGCACGGGGACAGCGCCTGCAGCTGCGACGGATCCATCCGCGCCCCCGGCTGCGCCATGGTGGGGACGCGGCTCCGGGAGGAGTGCCCCTGCAGCCACCACACCCCGGGATTCCGCAGGAGAAAACCCCAGGGATGTGAGGGTGCGGCTGCAGCCAACACCCCTCAGAGCAGCACAATCCCACAGTAACTCCCAAACACCATCCTGGCTGTGGGAAAAGTGGTGGCTCAGGAGCCTTTTATGGGAGCGTTCCTAGGGGAATCCCAGCTGGGATAATGGGATCCAGCTGGGGAATCCCACTGGAGATAAGGGGATCTATCTGGAGAATCCCACTGGGGATAATGGGATACATCTGGGGAATCCCGCTGGGCACAACGGGATCTAGCTGGAAGACCCCACTCACAGAATCACAGAGTCTCAGAATCATAGAATCACAGAATGAACCAAGTTGGAAAAGACCTCTGAAATCATCAAGTTCAACCTGTGACCTACCCCCTCCTCATCAACTAAACCATGGCAGTGAGGGCCACATCCCATCTTTTTTCAAACATGTCCAGGGACATTGACTCCACCACCTCCCTGGGCAGACGATTCCAGGCCCAATCATTCTATCGGTGAAGAATTTTTTCCTTATGTCCAACTTAAACTTCATCTGGTGCAGCTTAAGGCTGAATCCTCTCATTCTGTCAGTGGTCACCTGGGAGCAGAGACCGATCCCAGTGACCGACTGAAACACCACTCCCAGGCCCGGGACCCTGAACCACCATTCCCGGCACCGCGATCCGCCTACATTTCTCCCCCCACGCCTTTCCAGACCGCCCCACATCTGAGAAATGCTCGTGAGGTCTCAGCCTTGACCAACAGCCCCTGGGCTCGGCTGCTCTGGAGCTGATCACAAACCCTGTCTGCTCCCAGGCGCTGCTGAGCTCCGGGTTTCTTTAGGAACAGCCTTGGGAACTGCTTCTCTTCCCTCAATGGTACAATATCCCTGTTCTCACAATGCCGAAAAAAGCTGTTGATGCCGAGTGCGGCCAGGATGAAACACTGCTGTGGCTAACCCCCATCCCTCTGGGCCCTATCAATAGCACTCCAGAATGAGCCCTTTGGAGCTCTCCTGGCCCAGCGAGCTCCCTCTGAGTGGGGCCTCTCCGAACTGGGAACTCCCACCTTTGGTGCACTCGGGGGATTCCCAAACAACGACGGACCCCGGGCTGATCCCCCCCACGCCTCAAAGCTCAGCCCTTCGCCCACTGCGGAGGTGGAAAAGCGCCCGGAGTGAGCATTTCCCTGCCCTGGAGGGGAATTTCTGACAGGTCTCTGGCACTGACTCTGTCTGTGTTTGGGTACCCTGGATACCTGAGTGAGTGAGGCCTGTGAGTAAGGTTAAGTCATAAGGTATAGGCTGAGTTAAATGCTATTAAGTGTCTGTCCTTTGTTAAATTGGTGACGTTAAATCATGGGTTATAAATTAGGTTAAATATTGTTCAGTTATATTACTTTGCTAAATTATTAAGCTTAAGGTTGAGGTATAAGTACTGTTAAGTTTGAAGGCTGTTAAGCTTTTGGGCCCAATTCCTTTCATCCTTGCCCTCACTGTCTTTTTGTCACACACACCTACACACACACGCAGGGACAGTTCTTGATCAATTTCTGGTTTAATTGACTGGATTTTGTTTGGTTTTGTTGTTGCTTGTTGTTCCCTTGTTGTGCCTGAACTGCTCAGGCAGGAGCAGAGTGACTCTTGCCCGTGAACTTTGTCATGCTGTCCCTTAATATTAAATCTGGTTTGTGGTGATCCCTTGTCGGGGATTTTTTAAGCGGTCTCAGCCCCTCGTTTGTAACAGGGTGAAGGAGCCTGGCCCAGGCTCTTGCCCTGGGGGACACAGGGACGCTGCCAGGGGGTCCCTGTCCCCCTATTCCACTCCCCAGAGCCCTGTTCCTACCACCACATCTGTGTTCATGGCCCCTCACGGCTGCCCTGCCCTGGGGACACGGCGGGACCCCCTCCTGCCAGGGCTGAGGCGTCTCACAGCCCCTCACAGCCCCTCACTGCCCCTCACAGCCCTCAGAGCCCCTCACAGCCCCCAATGGCCCCGCACAGCCCCTCAGGGCCCCTCACAGCCCCACGCTCGAGGCTCCTCCCGAAGGAGAAGGGATCGGACCCTGCTCCTTCTCCTTTTATTTCGGTCCCTTCACAGCGACGAGCAAAGAAAGGCTGAAATGGAGCCTTTCCCCCGCCTTTCCCTCGG
>NW_026624498.1:53883-55208 GCF_030028575.1 Malurus melanocephalus
GAGGCTTCCCAAGAGAGGGCTCCAGCTCCCTGCTCCGCTTTCAGCCCCTGAGTGTCCCTGCAGAGGAGCGGGGCACATTCATGCAGTTCCACAAGCTCAGGGTTCTCATKTCATGAGGAATCTGGGGTGCAAATGGCTGTGTTAGGAAGGACAAAAGCAAAGGAAATGGATTAGAAATTATTAGAAAAATATTACCCTTGTTACAGACAAAGTTGACCAGTCAATCTCTGCATTTCTCCTTCTCAGATTCTTTCAGTCATCTACTCTGAGAGGTCCAGTTTGTTCTGAGGCTTACCAAGAACTGATTGTGCTCTTGATTTGTACCAGGGCACGAGATGTAGAATCCCCCAAACTGAACACAGAAACAAACTACCACTGTCAGCCCATTTTCACATTCCAGATCACTTTCAAGAAGTCCAYGGAGATATTGGAATGATTATCATACAACTCTCCATTGCTGGCTGCAGGCTCTGCAGATTCTTTCTCTGAATTCAGCCACAGTTGCATTCTCTTACAAGTCATGGTACCACCTCCTGTTGTCTTAGGTTAGAACAGTCACAATGGAAACYTTACCCAACAGCACAACTGGCCAGCCCACAAGCAAAAAAAAGGACAAGTTGTAAAGTTCTCCAAATATTTGTCCTCCTTTGCTGCAAGAGTTGTGCTGTACTCACAGTGTGGAAAGCCAAGAGAAGCTGCAGTTGGTGGCACATCTTGTGACAGTAGCTCAACCACATTCTCCAGGATAGGTTGTTTCCCTGGACACGACTGTTGAGAAGATTCTTTTAAAACTGAAACAGCTTTGCAGAAGTGAAATGCAAATGGAAAGAAACAATCAAAAATGTCTTCCTCTGTTTATTTCTGTGCTCCCTTTTACATGTTGCCCTACTTGTCCATCCCATTAATTCCAAATGGATCGCACCTCTAAGATCTATGACTTAGCAAGTTTTAGGCAATCTAAAATACCAAGAGTGACACCCAGTTTGCATTGCCATGTTTTCCTTAGAAAACAAGGCTGTAGACGCGAGTGCAGTGCTTGGGCACGAATTCTCCAGACAGGGAAGGTGTCCCTGAGTGTTTGACCCTCAGCAGGGACAATGCACAGCAGCAACTGAGGGGATTTCTTTGCCGCTATGCAGGAGCCGAGACTCTGGATCTGGGCTGAACACGGCAAAGTTCTCGTGTTTGGACACACTCAGGGGCTGCCCCGGGGAGCGCGGGGCTCGGCCGTGGGGCTCGCGGGGACAAACGGGGAACGGACACGCGGACACTCGGACAAACGGCTTCGGTGCTTCAGTTGCGGCAGCGGCAGCAGCGGCAGCAGC
>NW_026624498.1:57984-58670 GCF_030028575.1 Malurus melanocephalus
TCTAGGCCTGGTAAGGAACAGCTTCACACATCTCTTGGCAAGAAGCAGCAAAGCAAACCAGACATTTCTTGTCCTGCTTGCATCACAGAGCAGGGATCATCMGATGGGRAYAMACAGCTCCTATGGTGGAGCTGAGCTGGAGACCTGCTCTGGCAAGCACTGGTGGCCACCATCCAACCCTGTTTAGCTTGTCCTGAKTCATTGATGGCTGGGGCCCTGGGCAGAGCACTGACAGCCTGCTCTCGCCCCCAGGGAAGGAGAAGGAGCCCCTGGAAAAGTTGTACCAGGGGGGGCTGCCACTGGAGACACCAAGGACAACCTCATGGACAACAGCCTCTTCCTCTGTCCCGACCCCGGCAGCTGAAGATGATTGACGTGGATTCTGACACCATCTTCAAAGGCACACTTCACACCCAGTGTGCAGGTGAGTCCAGAGCCAGGGGRTGCTCCCAGATCTGGGCATTGCACGGCCCGGCCGGGCACCAAAGGTTCTTCCCTTTGCTGGGGCGGATGCAACAAATTCTTCAGTCACTGCCAAGCTGCATTTTGGCTCTGGGCAGCTGCTGAGGAGGTGGATCTGCCATGGCTGGCTGGAGGCTGGGCACATGTCCTGCTGTCCTGCTCTGCTCCCAAAGGCAGCAATGATGGGGAGGTTTGGGCCCAGCTCTGAGCACGGCCAGCATGGC
>NW_026624499.1:0-4806 GCF_030028575.1 Malurus melanocephalus
GGGGATTTTTTGGTGGTGGAGCATCCCAGTGTCATCCAGAGGGGATGGGTGGCCCAGCCTGGGGCCCTGGGGGTCCCACAGTAGGAAAATCTCTCCCCATCCTCATGTCCCTTGAGTCCCCAGGATTGGATTCCCTTCTCCATTCCACAATTTGGGGATTTTTGCCAAGCTCCAGAGCAACTCCAAAGTGCATCCATAGAGTGGGAGCGGTCCTGTGTGTCTCAGGGATGCCCCAGGCCTCAGTTTCCTAAAAAAACCTGCCAGACCAGCACCTCCCCCTGACACAGGGAAAACTGATGGGCTGGGAGCCAATTTCCAGAGCCGTTGGGGAGGGAAGAGCTGGGGCTGCAGAGATAACGGGAATGTGTCTGTGCCAGGGCTGGGCTGAGGCTGCAGCTCTTGGTGGTGCCAAATATGGGGCTGCCCCTCTGCAATCACCCAGGATGGGGCTCCACAAGGTGCTGGGGGCAGTTTTCCTCCCTTCCTTCCCAACCTGCAGAGAGACCTGCAGGGTGCTGGGTCCCACAGCTCCACTTCCCATCAAGTGGCTTCCCCACAAAATTCAGCAGCTGTGAATAATTGATGGTGGAATTTGGGGATTTTTTTTTTCTCCTCCGCTGTTTCCCAGTAAATCACTCCCAAATAGATGTTTCCCACTTGCAGATAAATGTCACATCCATCAGATGAATTATTTGGGATTTTTTGGTGTTTCTTCTTGCTGGCTAACAGCAAATAAATTATTCTGGGTGTTTCTTCTGACACCCCAGAGCCACCAGCCCCAGGGATGGTGATTGAGTGTTGCCTGACATTTGGATTTTCTTTAAGCCCCAGCTCCATGGGAGAAATCCAGCCTTCCAGCCTGGACTTGGTATTTGCAAAGGCAGAAGAATAGGAGGCCTTCTGGAGGTGGACAAAAGCCAGAACGGGAGTGGGAAAAGCTCAAAAAATCTGATGGACAATAGAAAGTGGTTTAATATGTTGCATATTTTGGGAGAAGAGGGGGTGTGGGAGATATTTGAGCCTTTGGGCTGGATGGAGGAGATGTTCCARCATCCCTGGGGRATCTGGARATGTTTGAAAGGTGGRTGTGGATGGGACAAATTCCTGCYTCCYTGTGCTRCATTTAYYACAGGAAATCACAAAGTGAGGATGATGAGAGGTCCCAAAGCCATCAGTGATGCAGAGGAAGATCAGCAATGGGAGGGATTTCTGGACATGGTTCTTGGGAGACACTCAGGCACCAGGCAGGGAGCTGCAAGGATATTTCTCAGCCCTGGGGATGAATCAGCTTTTAGGAGAATTTACCTGGGATTTATCCAAATTCTCCATCACATGGATTCAAGTGTTCAGCTAACAGCTCCCTTTGGCTAAAAATGGTGTTTTAGGATGCTCTAGGACCTGCCAGCCCTTCCAGAGGGACACAAAATTCAAGGACGCTTCTGACACCGGGGATATCTGACCAGAGAATGATTTGGGGCACATTTCCTCCTTTGTGGGCCAAAGCAACAGCAGAGGTCACTCCTGGCAGCTGGAAACATCAGAAAGGCACAGAAAAAAAAAAAAGCTGAAAGATAAATGGCAGCACAGGAATTAATGTCAGCAGGAAACCAGTGCCTGACACAGAGAACCAGCAGAGTGGGGCGTTATGAAGAGCTGATTGCAGAGGAAAAAAAAACCTCCCAGCCTGAGGCTTCAAGAGCTTAATTGACCCAAATTCCTGGAAAGAAGGTGAAGAGGGGACAGAGAAGAGCCCTGCAGGGGGGGTTGTCCTGCAGCACAAGCCTGGCAGGCTCCAGCACTCTGTGGCTGATTTCAGGAACCGGCAGCAGGAAAATGAGAGGGGAATTTGTAGCTGTAGGGCCCTGAAACCTCAGCTTGACTTGGCAAGGAGATACTTCAGACCAGTTTTGTGTCTTATCTGAGCACAGCTATCTCCTGCAGGATAGAATTCATTCCAAATGCTGCCAGGAGAAGTTGTGGATGACCTGGAAGTGTCCAAGGCCAGGCTGGACGGGGTTTGGAGCGACCTAATCACAATCACAACCTAAAAAGACAAAACTTCCCCATCTCCAGTGCCTCTTCAAGATCCTCATCAGAAATACCCTTCGTCTTTTCATTACAAGGGTACTGGATTAACTCCACGCCTGAGCCAGGTGGTGGCACATTTTTCGGACACAGAGCAATGACAGCATCATTGCTGTGCATTTTTAATCTAGAAAAATACAAGAGCCACGTCATGTGGATGTTTCTGAAATGACAAAATCAGGGAAGGACGAATGTGGCCAGGAATAAACAAGGAAGCGGAGTTACCCAGCGTGTTTCCTTTGCCAGGAGAGTGACCTTGTCCCTGCTGGGAAATGGTCATTTGTGAAAAGGGAGCCTTGGCTGCATCCAAAAGACACTTGCAGGTGGAACGGGATGAAGAGGAAGGGGATTGGAATGAGATGATCTTAAGGATCTTTAAACTATTCTGTGATTCCATGATTTTGTGAAGTAAACAGCTTACAAATCCCATGTGAAGAGTGGTACCAGCGGCAGTGGTTTGGAAGTTTCCCATGTGGGCTGGGAAGTGCTTGAGACACCAAAACGGCTGGAGGGAATAACAACCATCTGCACTTCTCCTTTTCGGTTGTATTTTTTTTTTCCTGAAATTTCATTGTTTTTAAGGAAGAAGTTTCAGACAGGGAATCTGAAGGCCCAGGTGAAGTGGGAAGTGACAGGGGCTGAGCAGCGGGGGCTCTGCTGGGAGCATTCGAGGAAACCTTTGTTTACATGGAGATTTGGGGAATTTCTCTGCCTCTGTATAAGAAGTCAGGCTCAGTCCTGCTGCTTTCCCAGCTCCAGTCACCCAGTGAAGGCACCCACATGCACAGAGTTCCACGGCTGGGCACCCTGGCAAGAGCCAGTCTGACCGGCTTGCCCGAAGCAGCCAAGCAGGAACACGGGCAGGAACGCCAGCTGCTTTCAACAAATGCCCACAACACTTGAAAAACTAAAATAGAGGTCACAAACTGAAAAAAAAAACCATAAAATTAAAAAAAAATAATAAAAGATATACAAAACAACACAGAGATACAGAAATTGTCGCTGGTTTCCCAAGGATGCCTGCAGAGTCATTTCACTGGAAAAGTATCCTGATTTCCACGAAGTTGGGGGAGATGGGACACGGGCAGGTCTGGTAGGTATCATCCCAATCCCGATGGAAGCGGCCGGCGTTTCGGCACCTTATTTGGCCATTGCCGCTCGTAGGGAGCGAGGACTTGTTGCAAACAGTGGGAAGAGCCCTGGGGATGCTTGGCTGGCTCTGACGCAAGAGCTGCGCCGGTGCATTTTTGACCTTGCTTTGCCTTTCGGCCGAGCTCTACAGCTCGGGGAACCTCTCTTTCTGTGCAGGAGAGAAACCCCCGGGATGGAGAGGGCAGGGAGAGCGGCTTCCCGAGGGACAGAGAAACTCAGCGAGCGAGTTTAGCAGCAGGAGCTTTTCCTCAGCGCGCAGTCAGCTGTGCTAAAAGGTTACCAGCTCCACGGGGCCGTATCCAATTGCATCAGCTGGGAACCTCGTCCAACACGCCGGGGCCGAGAGTAACCCTTTCTATTTATTGCCCTATTGTTTGAGGCTGGAGGAACACGGAGATACCATCTGGGAAAGCTTTGTTGTTACAGAGCGGCTTTCGCCTGCGCTCCAGAGTCACCCTCTAAATCACGCTCCGGCTTCCACATTTGGGGGTGGAATGGGGGTTACTCTGACACGGGAATGGGGGTTACTCTGACCACGGATTGAGGCCCCCCGAGGATTTGGAGGATTTTGGGGGGGAAAGTCACCCAGTGCAGCGTCACTCAGTTTCCCTCTGGCAGCATCAGCCACGTTAGCAAAAACCCTTGGATAAAAGCTGAGTCTGCCCAGAGCGAGCTCCGGAAAGGTTTTATTAGTGCATGAGGAATAGCCTTCATAAATATCGCGATTAAAACGATAAAGTGAAAACTGGGAAAATGTTACCATCCCAATTTTACCATCCCATTAAGAGCGTTTTGTTGCCTCCRTGGTGCCAATGCAACCAGGTCTGATGGAAGATGTCCCTGCCCATGGCAGGGGGCTGGAAATGGATGGTCTTTAAGCCAAATCATTCCACGATTCCTAAAGCTCCCACCGCCTTTCACCAGAAATGTGGGAATGCTGCTGKCAGGGCCATCCCTGAGGTGCCGGGGAGGGCACAGCTTTGTCGGGATGTGACTTCCCATCACCTGGCATGGGGCAGGACACATCCAGAGTGCCGGACCTCAAACCACAGCCCCTTCCGCGTGTTGGATTTTCAGGAAGCGCGGTTGCTTGGCGGGATGTGTGTATCACTGGGTGGAGGAGCTACAGGAAGCGGATAATATTTTTTTTTCCTCCATTTGTGCCGGTTCAGACCCTTTTATTTAAAGACAGTTCCCATTTCCCAGATTCACACGGATGATGAGGATGGAGGGAACCAGCCCATCTCTCGGCCTCAACGGGGGCACGGACTACTATGTCAAGGTAGGGCTTTGCCGAGCGGGAAGGGTTTTTCCTCTGAATTTGGGGCCATTGTTAAAAAACACCCTAAAGGGTGATGAGTGGGGACAGCTGCCACGGAACCCACGTGTGTTTGGGACATCCAAGTTTCGCCAGTCCCAATGRATGCTCTGCAGGCTGAGACCCCAATTTCCCACTTCACATGTCCTAGGACCACTGGCCACGAGCTGAGCCGGGTAGAACTGAACAAAGCCGGGCACAGCCGGGCTGGGATGAGCCGGGCTGGGATCAGCCGAGCTGGGATGAGCTGA
>NW_026624499.1:6142-10386 GCF_030028575.1 Malurus melanocephalus
ACTCTGCTCCACTATTGTGTTCCAGCTCCCAGCACTCTTCTCCAGCTCTGTTTTAACTCCCAGCACCCTATCCCGGTGCAATGCCCGAGTACCCCGGTTTAGCCCCCAGCACTGTGCTCCAGCATTGTGCTCCAGCTCGCAGCACCCTGACCCARTACCCTGACCCAGTACCCTGCTTTAGCTCCCAGCACCCTTCTCCAGTACTGTACTTTTGTCTCCCAGTGCTGTGCTTTAGTTCCCAGCCCCAACACACCGCCTGAGCACCCAGTGCTGTGCTCCAGCGCCCACCACCCAGCACCCTGCTCCAGCATTGTGATTTAGCTCCCAGCACCCTGTCCCRGTACTGTGCTCCAGCACCATCTCCCAGTACCGTGCTTTGGCTCCCAGAAGCCTGCCCCAGGTCCCAACATCCTGCCCCAGTACTTTGCCTCAGCCCCAGCACCCTCTCCAGTACTCTGCCTTGGCTTCCAGCACCAGGGAGCACCCCAGTTCCCCACACCGTGCCCTAATCCCCCCATCCCAGCCCCCAGCAGCCCCTCTTCCCTRCACCCCTCTCCCCACCTCAGCCAGCCAGACTTTACTACCCCAGGGCCTCAGCCCCATCCRCCGGCTGCTTCACACCCAGGATTTTACACAGTTAGGAAACARCTCCATTTTCGCGATGGGGGTTGGGGTTTATGTGCGCTCCACGTTTCACAGCAAAACTTCGTCCTGAAGTTGCAGCCGGTTCCGTGCGAGGAAAGCGCTCCTCCCGAGAGCCCGTGGGGTGATCGGTGGGGTGATGTGGGCGAGGGGACCTTGGGGACACGGCGGGGTGCGGTGGCTTTGGGTGCACACCTGGACAAAGAGCCCGTTTGTCCGGGACGCGTGGGAACGCCGGGACGCGGCTGTGGCTCTGTCCCCGCCGAAAGCGGGGAGCTCGGCCCCGCCGAACCTCCTCCCCCTTGTCCCTTTTATCGGCTCTTTATGGCTCGGCTGTGTTTACTCAGCGGTGCAGCCCGGGCTGATGGCTGTAATTGCTCAAATAAAATATTAATTGCGAGGTCCCGCGCGTGCCTGCGGCTGTGGGAGTAGCGGAGCTGTCAGCTGCAAGGTCCCGCTCCGCTGCGGAACCCGCGGGTGGCTTGAAAAAGCCCATCTTCCCCCCGTGCTTAGGTTTTGATTTATTAATTATCTGGAGTCGCAGGAAGGAAGGGACGGATATAAATACTCCGGGTTTCRAAAGGAAGCGAGCGCTCGCATCAAAGGGTCTCGTGCTGGAGGGCGCCTGAACTCCCCGAAAACTTGATTTTATTTGTGGTTTTTTACTTTAACGCTGGAGGCGCAGAAAGTTTTGCTGARGTTGAGCGCTCCGTGGCWGGGGAAAAAGCAAACCAGCTTTCTRGAGATGATAAAAAATCCGCTCGTGAGTGAACGAGCGATGCTCCCCTCGGTTCTGTGTGTCGGGAGACGCCGGAGCAGATCCAGCGTGTGGAAAGCCAGGCATGTGCGCGGGGCCGGAGCCCAGCGAGGACCTAAATTAGCTCCTGACGTAATCCATCCCCCCCCAAATGTTTGCCCGGATCCTCTCCACTTGTTAAATTAGGGATTGTATGAGAGGGAAGGAATGCGGCGGCCGCAGCGGCGTGGGGAGAGGGGATGGAGCTCCCCGGGGGGCTCAGCCCCAGTGGCGATGGTCAGATCCATAGATATCTCCGGCTGTTGCCTTCCCTTTCCCCTTGGCTTTTGTCGCCCGGCCAAGCTATACGTATTTAGTTCCTTTTAATCTTCTTGCGTGTCAGCTCTTCCAGCCCCCTCATTATTTTTATGGCTTCTTCTTTGAGCTTCTGCCAGTTTAGCGGGGTCGGGTTGAGCGGAGCGGGGTGGGATGGGGCTCGTCCCTCATCCTCCCGTGCTCTTCAATGCCTTCCTTCATCCAGCCTCTGCGCTGCTTGGTCTCCACATAAATTCATTTTGCAATTTTTCCACATGGAAACCCTTTTCCCTACATTTTTAACCTTTTCCTCCCTGTCATTCCTCTGTGCCTGCTGCTGTTCATTTCATGATTTCAACAACTTTCAGTGTTAAAAAAAATTATTCTTCTCCTGCCAAGCAGATTTTCTGCCGTGAATTTTAAGGAAATTTCGTAAAAATGAAGTTTCCTTGCAGTACTGGGTTTCCCTGTGGGATCCCCCATGGACTGTTCCGCTTGCACTCTGTGGGGGGAGGAAGGAAGGCGGGTCAGCGCCTCGGGCTGGGGTTTGTCTGCTCCATCCTTTGGGACGAATCCTACAGGCTTTGGAATGGAGATTTTTGTGGCCTGCCTGGAGTTCTAGTGAAGTTTAGGACATCAGTGAGAATTTGCAGCAGATCAGCCACACTCTGGTTGTAGGGTGCTGGTARGACCTCTTCACCATTAGTGAACAGGGGGGAAAAATGCCTTCCTTCCTCTTAGCAGCAAAGACAGCTTGGGAAAGGGAAAAATCTTGATTTCCATTAGCATTTATTGATGCTTGCAGGAGAAAGAGTGCAGTAAATATCCAGCAAAGTCTCTCCTCCTTAACTGCAGGGCTGCAGGTATCCATAAATCCCGTGGATTCGGTCCCTGCCTGTGCAGAGCGGCTGCAGTTGGACTGGTTGGGAACAGGCAATTAAAATCCGTGGCTAATGCAGGCAGAGATTGGAGAAAGCCCAAGCWGCAGATAGGGATTCTGGTAACTCAAGTGAATTGCAATGACCTGTTGGCTCCCCTGTTATTCATCACCCGCTGGATTAAGCCACTTCGTTAATTGAGCCGTGCCAAGTTCTTGGCAAAGGCATCCCTGAAAAATAAGAAGAAAGTGCTGAGGTTTTTAAATGCAGCAGCATTTAGTAGCTCTGTGAGGGCTGGGGTCTGTACTGGGAACTCCTGGTGCTCGCTCAGGGTTTTTTAGGAATTTTGCCACTATTGACTTACAAACAAAAAAAAAATAAAGCGAGGCTTAAAATCACTGGGAGTAGAGGAAGGAAGGAAGTGAACGCAGGTTATTGTTGTTGTCAACTTGAGGCTGTTTTAAACACATGGAATTAAAATCCTGCTTATTTTTGAAACACGCTTGGGAGGAGCTCTGTGGGATTTATGGAATTCTGTGGGATATGTGGGGGATGCTCTGTCTGGTTGTGGGAATAAAGGAATAACTGACAGAAACAGGGCAGGGGGCACAAACGGTGTCTGGCAGAGGAACAGCTTAAGACAGATGACCTAAATGTGCACTGAGCAGATTCAGAAAGTCCGTGCATAGAAGTTTTGTGATGGAAATGTGGATTTCTCTCTGGGATTCTTTTACAGGCAGGATATTGGTGGTGGTTGACCCCAGCTCCTGGGGTTTGCTGGGAGCACTGGGAGAGCACTGAGAACCTTTTGGGGCTTGTACCTGAGGAAAACAGATAAGTGAGTGAAAAAAACCTCACAAGATTCAGAATTACAGATGCCCTTTTGGATCAAAAGGGGTTAAGGATGGACAGTGTGATGGCATCCCTATTTTATTGACCTGGGAAGGGCAGGAGAACTGACATGGATAAATGTCAGGGCAAACCCTCTGCCCTCAAACAGGCTGATAATGGCAGGCACTGATGACATCTGAAGCCTTGGGGTTTTTGGTGAATCACAGCTGGGATAAGGGTTGGTGCAACTGGTTTAACCCCCATTGTTCCCTTTGGCACTATCTCCTTTGCATCATTTGGGAGAGGGTGGGATGTCACCTGAGGAATGGCACAGGAGCTGTCCCATGGAAAGTTTTGGTTGTAGCACTTCAAGATTTTTTTTTCAGTGGTTTTAGCCTGCAGATGTGTCCGGGCTTCACCCCAGGGCCTCCTTTCACCATTAAATAGACTTTGTTGTGTTATCTTCCAAGGATTTCAGCTCCACTCCTTGCAAGATCAATTCTAAATATTAGTGTTGTTCTCCCTGTGAAATCTCCTTTCCTTAATGGACCCCTGAAAGGTTTATGAATAAAACACCAACAAAGTGCAGCGTCATTGATTTGCCCAGGTTTGTGTTTGAGGTTTTGCAGTGCTTATAAACACTCCAGGCCCTCGTGAGACTCGCTGGGGAAATTCTTTGCCTTGCTACTGGAATGAACTCTTGGAAACAGCTTAAGGCTATGGGAGAGGATTGCAGAGTCCTTGTCCCAGCTCATGCTTGTTGTAAACACAARGCAGGAGGAGGCTGCAGGGCTTGGCTTGGAGGTGGCTTGTTCCTTGTGCTTTGCTGGAATGCTGCATCC
>NW_026624499.1:10931-12057 GCF_030028575.1 Malurus melanocephalus
CCCAAACCATTCTGGGATTCTCTGATTGTAGCCAGGCTTACCAAAATCAGGTATGTGAGCATCAGTACCTGGTGCCAGGCATGAGCTCGGGGCGTTCCTCCCATCTGTGCCCACAATGTCACCTGAGCACCTTCACCTGGGACWTCCACAGTGCTCATCTGTCCACAGGTTGTCACTTGAGATGAGGATTTTTCCCTTCAAAATCAGCACTCTGTCACTCCTCAGTGCTGCTTTTCAAGTGTGTGACGTCCATGAGAGGACTCCAAGTGCCATTCAATCCGCCAGGAGCTGTTTKTGTTCCCTCTGGGGCTGGCTGCTGAGAGCCTGTCCCGAAAAATGTCATAAATGGGGGTGGTGGTTGTTGCTGTGGTTTGAGCATGCACTGACCTCACTCCAGATTTCCCTGGAAAATTTCTTCCCAAGCTTTTAAACAGCAGAACTTTCACAGCTGGCAGGCAGTTGGATGGTGAGCACAGAGAGGAATGTGGCACCTGCTGGGCACCAAAATCCTCCTGCTCCAGATCCAGACAGGATTTGGGGCCATTCTGAGCTGGAATTGGTACCCTGGAAGCTGCTGGATGCTCCCACTTCAGCAGCATCCTCATGGAATATGAGCAGAGCTGCTCCCATTCCCTCCATTTCCATGATGCCCCTCGATTAATCCCTTTGCTTGTGGTCTGTGCTGATCCTCATCCTCCACACAGCACATTTTTAGTGACATTTAAGTGACAACATGGCAGTGCTGTTAGCACTCACTCCAGCCATGCACATCGATCCACGAGGGGCTGGCTCATTCCTTTACATCCAGCTTTGGACTCCAGGAAGCTCCACCGTGGGCTCAGATTGATCGTGGTTCTAATAATGTCCTCTTTGTGAGCCTGAGCAGAATATTCGGCTGAGCTGCCAATGACCAGAGGAATTCAGGGTGGGGGGAGGTAAAGCCACACAGAAGCAGCTCTGAGCTGCAGTCACGGCAATTAATATTTATACTCAGAGTGATTCTTTAGGAGCCAAAACAATTAAGTTTATTTTTTTTTAAGTTTTGTCCCTGTGAGCCATCTGATATGGCTGGAAAGAGCCCGGCCGGGCTCACAGGTCCCAGTGGGAGGGGAAGGAGCGTAGGGTG
>NW_026624499.1:12238-14812 GCF_030028575.1 Malurus melanocephalus
TCAGGGCTTGTGTTTCACCCAGACATCTGGCTTAGTCTGTCTCAACCATATAAAAACTCAAATAAATTGTGCTCAAAATAGAATTCCTGGAAATGTTCAAGGCCAGGTTGGACTTGGAGCTCTGTAGTCCAGTGGAGGGTGTCCCTGGGGGTGGAATTAAATGGTTTTTAAGATCCCTTCCAACCCCAACCATTGTGGGACTCCATGATTCAGCAAACCAGGCAGCTGGATTTTAACCCTTGGTCTTTGATGTGATAAAAAAAAAAAAATAGGATTGTGAATAACTGCCTGAAATTGTGGATGTGGGGAATGTTTACTGAGTTGGGAAAGATGAGGGAGTATTTGCACTGCAAACTTCAGTCATTTCAACATCACCAGCTCCTGATTTGGTGTTGGGGGAGTTTTTTTAGTGCTGTTTTTTATGACAGATGAGGGGAAGGAAGAAGATTCACAGCCCTTGTGGAGCTTACGGATTTCAGCCCAATGTCCACCCCTGGGTGTGCTGGGGGAAAAARTCTCGTGGTGTGAAAACATTTTGGAGAAGCTGCATTTCTTCATTCTCATTCTGAAATGTCAATTGATTGATTGGAAAGGGCAGAGAAACAAAACTGAGCAAAACTCAGCTGGTGGGATTCAGTTCTCGATGTTCCAGTAGCTTTCAGGGTTTTATGGTATATAATTTGGAAAAATGCTRAGACCCCCAAATTCCTGCTGGATGAAGTTTGAGCAGAATTGCTGTCATTTTATTTTCTTGCCCAGATTTGCTTTGGACACATTGCTCTCATCCAGGTAGAACTGATACAAGAAGTGCCCAGAAAACCAGAGGAAAGCTTTTCAATTTTATTTTTGTGGAACTGATCTTGKTTTTTCTTTCATTCCCCCATTTTCYRGCGAGGTTGCAGCACCTCTGGGTKCAGCTCACACTCTGCAGCCATTCAGATGGGAGCTGTGTGCATGGCATGTCCCTGTGCCAGTATTGATTCCTCTCTTCTTCCAGACCAGGTGGGGTTTGGAGAGCTCCACTTTTTAGTCAAATGTGGCTGAATTTGGCCAACAATTAGATGGCAGYTCTGGGAGGGGATGCCCACAGAAAACCAGCCACACCAGCAGCTGCAGAAACCTTCCCCTTTGCAGCATCAGCTGATTTTTGGCTTGCAGAACATCCTGAACAGCACCCAAAAAATCCATTTTGCCGATGGATTTGAAATTTCTTCCCAGCCCGTGACACCTGTTTGGCTGCTGGTTGTTTGCTTTATTTTCCCCTGCTCCCTGCAGGCACATGTACTTTGGGAAGGGTTAATTGCAGAAACTGCCAATTCAATTAGAAAGTCTGGGCTTTATGAAATTGCCTGGAAGAAGCTCTGTCCCTGTCTTGCTCAGCTTCCCTTCCTGGCTGATGTTCCACAGAGCTTTCCTTGGCACCATGTCTGGCTCCAGAGCTTCTGCAGCAGGAATTGTCCCCACTGCCATCCCTCATGTCCTGCCCTAGGGCTTTAGTGCTTGGATGTGGGYCTGGCATGAGTGATGCAGATCCAARCTCAAGTCTGGAGGTGTTGAAGTCAAATTTTAAAAATGTTTTGTTTTCATTAATGAGCTTGGAGCAACAGGAAAAACAAAAAAGAAATCATGGAATTCTGGAATGGTTTGGGTTGGAAGGGAGCTCAAAGCTCATCTCATTCTACACCTGCCATGGACAGGGACACCTTCCACTATCCCAGATCGCTCCAAGCTCTGTCCAGCTTGGCCTGGAACATTCCAGGGATGAGGCAGCCACAACTTCTCTGGGCATCCTATGCCAGTGCCCTGTTCTTCAGGCCACAATCCCATATGGATCTGCAAAAGAAGGACCAACATTTACAGTTAGGGCTGCCTGAGGTATTCTGAGGACTCCAGACCTCACTTCCCAAGGAACTGAGCTCTAACTAGAGATTACCATCATTAAGTCACTTGGGAAATTGCCTGCCCAAGTTTGGGATTTCAAGGTTGGGAACTCAGGTTGCCTGCATCTTCCTTTCTCTGCCTTAAGGATCATCCATCCCAACACACATCCATCCTCTGGCTCCCTGACTGGGTGTGAGGTCTTCTTGGCAGGAGCAGCTCCTCTGGCTTGCACATTCCGTGGGGATGAGTCAGGGCTGCAGGCTGCTGTCACCCTGGGACACTTGTCCTTTTTGGAGAGGGAAGGGAGCTCAGTCCAGGGCTGCAGGGTGAAGGGAGGCTGGGCTGCTCCTCAGGACAGCTCCCTGGAGAAGTGCTTTTCTTTATTTCCTTCCTTCCTTYCTCTGCTGCTGCATTTCTGTCYGATGCTTCCTATTTTGTGCCGGATGAATCATGGAAACCACATTCCTTAATTGAGTTTTCTGCCATTTCTCATGATTTCATGGAGGCAGGAGCAGCCAGTGACAGCCTCCTCTGGAGGGCTGCTTGATGAGTGGCGGGGGGGAAAATTGGCAAAATCAGGTTGCAAAGATCCTGTTTCAAAAAAAAAATCCAATTAAAAAAATAACAATCCACCCTTGCTTTCCATTATTCCCTGCCACAGAAAAATGGGTAATCCGTATTTCTCTGGGTTGC
>NW_026624499.1:15975-26500 GCF_030028575.1 Malurus melanocephalus
CTGAAATTCCAGCACGGGACTGCCCTGTTTTGGGCACCTCTGCGGGTGGGTGTGGATCCTGAATATTCGTTTCCCTGAAAAGAAAGTTGGGTGAAATTTTTGCAGGGGTAAAATAGGATGAGGGGCAATGGTTTTAAACCAAAAGAGAGGATATTTTTGGTCCCAGCTCATTCCTGTTGTTACACAAGGCAGGAGGAGGACACAGGTGACTTGTTCCTTGTGCTTTGGATTTTGCTGGAATGCTGCATCCAGCACTGGGGTCTCCAGCACAGGAAGGCCATGGAGATGCTCCAGGGCTGGAGACCTTCTGCTCTGGAGCCAGGGTGGAGAGCTGGGGGTGCTCAGCTGGAGAAGGTTCCAGGGAGAGCTCAGAGCTCCTGCCAGGGCTTGAAGGGGCTCCAGGAGAGCTGGAGAGGGACTTGGGACAAGGGATGGAGGGACAGGACACAGGGAATGGCTTCCCACTGGCAGAGGGCAGGGATGGATGCGATATTGGGAAGGAATTCCTGTCTGTGAGGGTGGGAAGGCCCTGGCACAGGATGCCCAGAGAAGCTGTGGCTGCCCCTGGATCCCTGGCAGTGCCCAAGGCCTGGCTGGACGGGGCTTGTAGCAAGCTGGGATAGTGGAAGGTGTCCCTGCCCATGCCAGAGGGTGGAATGGGATGATCTTCAAGGTCCCTTCCATCCCAAACCATTTCAGAATTCCATAGAAACAATGGTGAGAGTTGCCCATGGTGGCAGATCCAGGAGAATTTCAGGCACTGCTCTTGTTTCTCCATGGATAAAAACCCTTCCACAGGTGGTGGCTGCAGAGCAGCTGCTGTACAGGGGATTTTCCATTGCTTCTGTCAAATACAAATGGGAGATGTGATTAAAACCCCTCTCAAGCCCCATTAGCTCCGGGAGCATCAGCTCTTCCTGGCTGMAGCTTTGTTACATCAGTCTGATGATAATTTTATGGGCTGTTTATCTCCCTGTTTCAAAGTGTAATTTTTCAAGTGTTGTGACCAGAGGCTGGAGGGATTTTTGTTCCATTTTGAACTTTGCTCTGTAATTAAATCCCCGTTGGGGGATGGAGGGGACTCTGCTCCAGTGCACTCCAGAAGACTCATATTTTCCTTAAATTACAGATTTTGCCCCAAGACAGCGACTGTGTCACCCAGCAAACACACCAGCATTTCTGCTGGACTCATGATAAATGAAAATAGCTCTGTTTTTAAATTTTTTTTGCTCCATAATTATCCTGGAAGGAGTGGCTTTGGCATGTTTGAAGGAATCTGGGTTTCCAGAGGTCAGTGGGAGCAGCGAGGWGGCTCCTGGAAGGAGCAGTGGGTTCAGCTGCACAGATATATGTGTGTGTACATAGAGACACTTAGAAAACRTATGTAATTATATAAAATGTAACCAGTGTGAATAAATAGAATAAAAATACGTGTTTAGAAAAAAAAAATCAGCATCTTTGGGACCTTCTGCAATGCTCTTGGCTATTGGGATGTCCTGTGCAGGGCCAGGAGTTGGAGTTGGTGATCTTTGTGGGCCCCTTCCAACTCAGGATATCCCTTTCCCCCTTTTCTCTTTTTCCCCTTTTCTCCTTTTCTCCTTTTCCCCTTTTCCCCTTTTCTCTTTTACTCATTTTCTCCCTTTCTCCTTTTCCCTTTTTTCTTTTTCTCCTTTTCTCCTTTTCTCCTTTTCTCCTTTTCTCCTTTTCTCCTTTTCTCCTTTTCTCCTCTCCCTTTCTTTCTCCTTTCTTCTTCCCATCCCTTCCTATCCTCCCCCTTTTCCTCCCTTCCCTCTTTATTCTTCCCCTGCCCCAGCACTACAGTCCTGCCCCATGCACCAAATTAGCCCTTTTTTTTAGTATTTCTGAATATTTTAGGAATTTTGCCCTCTTCCCTGATTTTGTCAGTCCTGTGAGGCTGTGCCTTCCTTCCTCATGGACACATGGAAAACCCACCAGAGCAACCACACGAGATCCTGTACAGCAATTTTTAGGGATGGTTGTTGGAGATTTTTTCTCTTTTTTGCTTTTAGTCTTAAATTTCTTCCTTTCCCATTTTTTAAATACTTTTGCCTTGTTTCCCGTGCTCAGTAGCTGAGGGAGCAGCAAAGGGTATCCCCCATCCCTGAGCTCACCCAGGGCATTCCCAGTTATTTATTGCTGGAAGTCTCTTCTCTGTTGAAGGATTTTTTCCCCTCCTCCAGCTTCCCAAGAGGGGTGTGGATGCAGCCAACACCCAGCCCAGGGCTTGGAGAGCCCCTTGGAGCTGTGAGGGTTGGATTAAGGTGTTATCAGCAGGAATTTGTGTTTAAAAGTACTTTAATCAGCCACCTGCACTCTGTGTTTTTTTCCACATCTGTATTCTTTCAATTCACTGTGAAGTGGATATTAATGTTARTTTTTTTAAATCACCAAAAAAATAATGTGACTGCTCCTATTTTTATTTTCTTACAAGAAACCTCAAGGAGTTTCAGTAAACTCAGTGAAAAGTGGAAAATTTGGGGTTGGTTTTGTTTTTTCTAGGCAGAATAGTATGTACAAAAATGACTTTTTGCATGAGGGAATGCTTGGTTTGTGAATTGATTTCAATCCCTGCACTGTGACTTTATATATATATATATATATATATATATATGTGTGTGTCATTTATATTTGTATTTTAATATATATTTATATAAATATATGGCATTTATATATGTATACATAGGCGTCTGTATATATGTGGATATATTTTGATATGCATATATTTTGTGTGTTTATCTGTAATTATATGTGCATACAATTTGGGTCTGTCTCTTTTATATATGCACATAATTTTTAATATATATTAAACTTTTTTAATATATGTGTGTGAGATAAGTGTATATGTGTATTTTTATATGCATACAACATACTTTATATATTATACATATAAATATATACATATATATAATATATAAAAATATGTAATATGTATTTAAATGCTTTTATTTATATTTTTATTATTTTTTATTTATATTTATATGTAAATAAAAAATAATGAAAAGGAATTTTGCCACCTCAGCTTCCCAAGTGTGCCTAGACCAGATAATCCTGATTAAAGCCACCCCTGGGAAAGAGCCAGGARCAGGGAAAGCTGTGAGGCRAATTCTGCTCTTAYGGAAAACCCACCAGTGGGATGGATGAGCTTTGGYTCTGCTGTGTTTTGCTCCAAAGGGGGAAATGTCCTCTTGGATTGTCCCTGTGGGAATGCTGAAGAATTGAATCCATTTCTCTAAAAGCCATCATTTATAATTAAGGAATGAGCTGCAGCCTCTGCTCCAGCTGCTTCCGCTGCCTCTCTTAAGGCGGAGGGAATTGCAGTGAAAACAGCRTCAGCTGCAAATCTTCTGTTCCCAAAAATCCACCAAAAATCCATGATCCAGCCCAGGCAGGCTTGCAGAATTCCCTCCGTAACTCCACTTTTTAATCATTTCCCCCCCGTGTTTAAGTGATGGAGGGATTTGTAAAGTCTTTGCTTTCCTATGGATTTAATCCTGAGTGTGTGTGTGGAAGGGAATCTGGTGCCACCCCAGGGATGCCTCTCCCAGAGGTGGGAAAAAAAAAGGAAAAAAAGAGATTTATTCGGTCATACCACGGCTCTGTGCTCCTGAGCAGTGCACGGAAGGAGAGCCCATCTGCAACGGGGGATATCCCAAAATAACAAGGAAAATACGGTGTTTATACAGCGCTGGAGACTTGTATCCTACTGCTTGTAAGTCCTAAGCTGGCCCAGAGAAGCTGCCAAGTGACAGCAGAGCTTCTGCAGGAAGGAGCTTCAATAGCTGCTGCTGCAGGAAAGGGACTTTAAAAAAMCATGGATTGGCAGAGGGAGAGCGTTTGGGAGCGGCCAAGTCCTGGGATCAATGGGATAAGTGGGCTATCAGGCAGGGTTGACTCGATTTTCTTTGCCCTTCACCCAAATTCWGCCTCGCTGCTTGAATGCTGATTGTTTTTGTGGGGCTGTGTGCGACAGCGAGCCCAGAATTAAAACTCACCCCGTGTGCATCTCGATTCACGCTGATTTTCTGCTGCTTGGATTCTGGGTGGGGGTTTAGTGGTGGCTGTGGGWATTAAAATCTGCAATTGTAATTCATGCTGGACAAGCCGGCGGGATGTGACTGCGGCCAGGCGCCGGCAGGGATTGAAAGCTGAGCATGTCTCAGGTTTAAAACACTTTAGAGAGCAGCTCTTCCCTGCTTCTCTCACTGCTGTGTCCTCACAGAGGTTCCTGTACCCATTTGTGGGATTTAAGATGCCACTTGCATTCTCAGCGCTGTCTGAATGGCTTTCCAAGGGGAACAGCTCCGTGGGTTTTGCTGTACAAAACGTCCTCAACGTCCCTCATGCACGTCCCTGCCTCTTGGCACAGCTCTGGGRGGAAAATGCAACACTGGGTTCTTCCTGGAAAAAAATAAAACCACAGCTGGGTTTGCCAGTCTTCCCAGGCTGCAGAGGTTTGGGTTCAGGGGAAAGGTGGGGGAAGCAGGGAGCAGGGATTATTTTGGAGGCTGGGAAGGAAGTGCTGTGCTTCCCTTTCCCGAGGGTGTTGCTGCTGGGTTGGGCTCCTGGAGCTCCCTGAGCCCAGCCCCTGCTCCAGCTGACGCTGACAGCTCCAGCTCAACATCCCTGCTGCCTTCACCTGGGACATTCATTGCCTGGGGGGATTTGTTGTGAGCCTTCTATGTATGCAACTGATTCCATAGAATCCTTGAAGGGTTTGGGTTGGAAAGGACCTCAAAGCCTTGCAGTGTCACCCCCATGGGCAGGGACACCTTTCATTATCCCAGGGTGCTCCAAGTCCCATCCAGCCTGGCCTTGGACACTGCCAGGGATCCAGGGACAGCCACAGCTTCTCTGGGCACCCTGTGCCAGCATCTCCTCACCCTCGCAATCAGGAATTCCCTCCCAACATCCCATGTAACCCTGCCCTCTGGCAGTGGGAAACCATTCCCCCTTATACTGCCACTCCAGGCTGTTTTTAACAGTCTCTCTCCATCATTCTTGTAGCTTCCTCATGCACTGGAAGGCCACACTTAGGTCATCCCAAAGCCTCTCTTCTCCAAGCTGAACAATCCCAGCTCTCTCAGCTTTTCCTCCATCCCTCTGATCAGGTTGATCCAGCTCCTCTGGACTCTGCAGCAGCTCCGTGCCCATCACATTCAGCAGCTCAGGGGAGCCTCTGGATCTACAAACACCACTTGAAATTTGCAGCCTGTAGTAACCTTCTCAGTTCGAGGTCTGGGATCTCTAAGATGGGTTTGCAGTACTTGGTGACTTACCTGAACTCTGATAAATGAATGGCTAGCTGATAAATTGATAATAGTTGATAAATGTGAATAAKATTATGAAAAAGATGAGTTGATAAATATCAAATGGCCAGTGACTGATRGCAGTAGATGGGAAGAGCCTGAGCTGGAATATTCAGTGTTGTCATGAAGCTGTAGTGCCAACAAATCAGTAACTCGTGAACTGGGACTCTGGTGAAGGTTTATAAATCTTTGATCAGATTTAACCAGGCTGCTGGCATTCCCTRGAGTGCAAGGATTGCTCCAAGCAATCCCAGATCCATTGCAAAGGTTCTTGCCAGCGTGCAATACTCAACCCCACAAAGCAGCTGCTAAACATTTGCCAGCCTCTTTTATATATAACTACCCCATGGGATAGGGACAGAGCTTCCCCTTCCTGCTAGAACCAACATCCCACTGTTAATTGAAAGTGTTAATTACTCTCAGGCCCAAAGACTCATTTTTGTGCAGTGGCCTGAATGGTTAATCTGCAGTGGAAGCCCAAATCCTCTCCTGTTAGGCATAAATGCTACCGGCTCCAAATGCCTTTGGTTTTTTCCTCCCCCTGATTTTTGGTGCCAAATCGTTCAGCTTTCAGTAGGGCAGAAGTTGGACTTCATTACCAGAGTCCATTGTAATGATTTCTTGGATTTTTTTCCGGGTAGACAAGGCTTGTGCAAGTTTGCATGCTTTTCTATATTTGGTTTTGTTTAATTTGATTGTACAAAGCTGTTGAAAAGTCCAGCCGAAYGTTTCCACTTTCTGCAGTCCTGATTGTGCCATTGAGCCAGGAGTTCAAAGGGAAAATCCAGCTCCTGCTGGGTTTTCTCAGCAACCCKGAGCTCGAGATCCTGTTTTGAGATAGGGACAGACAAAAGTTCATTTATCACGCTGTTCTCATCTCAGTTGTGGGGATGATCTTCCCCATTACAGGATTGTGGAATATCCTRAGCTGGGAGGGACCACRRGGATCATCCAGTCCAACTCCTGGCCCTGCACAGGACAATATCAAGAATTCCAGCCTAATGTTGGTGCTGGAGTGTGTTCCTTGGTACCTTCARTCTCTGTGGTGTTGTGTCTGCTGGGGCTTTGCCCTTGGATTCCTCTGGAATTGCTTCTGGCTGGTGCCAAAGGATGGAGRCAGAGCTGTTGGGATAAATGTTAGCTGATGGGTTTTATTTGGGTGTTTCGTGATGGAAATCCAGGATCACGGAAGGATCCGGAGCTGAAACCTGAATTATTATATCACTAAATATATTACATTCTATATCATCCATTTCTCCTCTTTTCTCTGTATGGTAGAAGGACACAGCACCATTACTGGTTGTCAGAGTGGAAGATGCTCTGCAGGAGTGGCAGGGCCATGAGACAGCGAAAAATATTCCAGGGGTTAAGAGAAATATCTCACAGGGTGTGTCTTTTGGAGTTATCACCATGCTTTGGTTCCTCAAATGCTTCCCAACTTGGAGGTGACCTCCAGTGACCCCGTGGTTGCATCCCTGCTGGAAGGAGATGTGGCTGTTGGGTTTTGTTGTTCCTTTGGGAGGTGATTTTTAGTTTCAGTCGGGAATTTTCAGATTTTTTTGTAGAAACTGAAAGTCTTGTTGAATTCTTCTTGCAAACCTCCTCCTCTTTCTGTTCTCCATGTGTGCAAGGGTGGCTGGGATATCACAGGTGTCCTGGATGGTGGGGTTGGAAAAATTCAAGAATTTATAGTTAAACCCCCAAAACTGTATAAAATCCCTGCTGGGGAAGGCGTTGGGTCACTCATGACCCCTTGGCTTTGTGTTCCAGCTGGGATCACTRCTGGCATGGTGATCCATGGACACGTTGTGTCTCATCCTTATTCCCCTTGGGTACTTCCCTGCTTTTATATCAAAATAATGTTGAATACAAGCAGTTATTTGTATCAAAAAAGGGCTTTTGGAGTTTTTTTGGATCCATAGTTCCTTCTCAGTTCAGCACATTTTAAACTTCTKTTGTCCTCTGAAGTCGCTTTTAACYGGGGAAAAATGGCTTCTTTGTTGCAGATGTCAAGAAGGACTGGTCAGATCACGCGCTGTGGTGGGAAAAGAAGAAAACTTGGCTCCTCAAAACTCACTGGACGTTGGATAAATATGGGATACAGGCAGATGCCAAGCTCCAGTTCACCCCTCAGCACAAGCTGCTGCGCCTGCAGCTGCCCAACATGAAGTACGTCAAGGTGAAAGTCAACTTCTCCGACAGGGTCTTCAAGGCTGTTTCTGACATCTGCAAAACCTTCAGTAAGTGTTGAAAAGCACCCCTGGGGAGCTTCTCAATCAGTTTGGATCCTGCTGCTGCTTTGGTGCTCAGGATTGTCCTGTAAATTTGGTAAAACCTCGGTGTTTTCTGTCTTGGAACAGCCAAGAGTCACTTGGGCATCAAGCAGCCCTGATGTCCATTCTTCTTTCCTTCCAGATCTATTCTTTTGTGTGCAAATACTTAAATAACAGGATCAATTCAACCAAAAAGTGATAAAAATGCATTTTTTGTTCTGCATTCTCTTCCACAGCAGGGCTRCCCTCAGGGTTGTCACAGGAGGGGTGGTACCAGTCCTGCTCGATGTTCAAGCTGCTGGTGTTGGGTTGTGATTTTCTTTTTCCCCTGCAAATTTATGTGCTGGAGGAAAAGCAAACCCTGAAATGGGAAATCTGCCAGCCCTGTGGGTTCTCCTTCTAGTGGAAAATCACATTAGAGATTAAGTGGTGAATCTTCACTGTAAAACTGTCTGGTGGAGGGAAGGAACTGAGTCTTGCTGTCTCCTCTTCACCTTCTTTTCCTTGGGGAAAAGCCCAGGAGAAATTGTGCCCTACCAGGCATAATTTTCATCTTYACAAATTCCTGATCCCAAAACCTGRTGTTTCTTCCTGCTCACCAAAAAAAACCACCAGTGGGGAGATCCAGTTCCGCCCTGAGATGCTCCCATAAGTGCTCCATACTGGAATCCTCCCCTCCAAAAGGAGCCTGCAAGCCAACCTCAGCTGCAGTAAATCTATTCCTGCTCTCAGAAGGCAGCTGAGGTTACTCTTGGCTGACCCAATCGTTTGGGGAGGCAGGAAAAGCTCGTCCCTACGTGCAGTGTCCAGCACATCCGTGGTTCTGGTGGTATTTTTAGCTGGTTACAGATCTCTGCTGTCCCTTTCCTGTTTTGTTTGAGTTTTTTTACACGTAAATATTGGGCAGTTTCTCCTTAAAATAGAAAATGCTTAGCCAGCATTATTCCTGAGTGGATTTGGCTTCCCCCACCCTGTCCCATTGGCATTTGGGATGTCGTGCTAGACAGGGAGGTCCCAGGCTGGGCTGCTGATGAATCTGTCCAGCAATGACTCACGTCAGGAAATTCTGATAYGGTTAATCACGGGACAGGAGGTCTGTCACTGATGCTGTCACAACCTTACATGGGTCTGAAGCAGCTTTTCCTTCCAACTCCACAGCTTTCTGTGCCTTTATGAACAAGCCAGCAGAATAATCCTAATATTTAAAGATGTGGGAGGGGGAAAAAGCTCTGGGATAGCAGTGGTGGGAGCTCTCTGAGCAGGCAGCAGGACACGTCCATCAAGGGTGGTGCTGACTTCCCTTCTGCAGCATCCGACGTGCTGAAATTAATGTTCCTGATTTTGGGGAAAGCAGGGCTTTTACTGGAAATTTCACTGTGCTGTGAGTGACTYTTAGCAGCCTGAGCTGTTTGAGGGCAGACAGAAACTGCAGTGATTGAGTTGTTTAGCTCTCCCAGTTGTGTTTATTGGGAGCCAGATGTTCAGCWGAGCTACTGGGGAGATGATCCATGAGCTCGGCATCAGCTTGAGAAAGAGGGGTTGGGATGTGGGGAAGTGAAAGGGCTGAAGCTGGAGGGGGTGGGATATTCCTTCCAGGATCACAGAAGTATAAATTCAAATTATATACAAGTTCATATTATGTAAGTGTTAAAGTGCCACTGTAGATGTCAAAATACCACTACTTATATGTGTCGTATTTAATATATTTTAACATTTATATACTTTATATAAAARTGTATATTATATATTAATATAAAATGTTTATTAGAAAAGTATATATTACACATAAGGAATAAAACCTTAGCTGTGAGGGTGACCCTGGATCCCTGGAAGTGTCCAAAGCCAGGTTGGACCAGGTTTGGAACACCCTGGGATGGTGAAAGGTGTCCCTGCCCATGGCAGAGGGGTGGAATGGGATGATCTTTAAGGTCCCTTCCAACCCAAACTCATCTGTGATTTTGTGATTCTGCCATTCTCCTTTTTCCCTCCTCAGTTGTGTTTATCCTGCCTCATTTCTATCCATCACCTCACCGTGTACAGGCTGGCTGCAGAGAGCTCTTGTATCCCATATTAATCAAGCTAATTAATTGTCTCTCCAAGGAAAGCTGAGCTGRTATTTCAGGCTGGAAGGGAAGAGTGATCCCAGCATAATCCTTGTCTTTGTAAATCCCTGATTTCTGGAGTTGGGCTCCRGGGAAGTTAGGACAGGGCTGTGCCTGGGGGTTGCTCCTGTTTTGGCTGTTCCTGTTTGCTGCTGTTATCCCAGCTCAGTTAATTACACACCTCAGTAACTCCAGCACAAAGCATCATTAATGAGTAATTGAAGTGATTCCTGATGTTCTCATTTATAAAATCCTGGACACACAAGCAGAAACACCCGTGAATGGATTATTTAGGGATGGATTATTCATTCTTCTGTTCCTTTTCTATTACCCAGAGGTGTCCCCTTTGCAGAGTGGGGTTGATTTTTAAAGACAAGTCTCTGCTCTTGTGCAGAGGAAAATTATTCCAAAGGGCAGCTCCCCAGGGCTCCCAGGAGGTGACTGTGGGAAGATGCTGGAGCCACTCACACATCCCTCACTTTCCTGGAGGTCGTGTGAAGCCGGAAGAAACCCAGTGACATTCCCAGTGGCTGGATTGCTGTTCCTTGATTCCCACAGCAGCCAGATGGGAGGGTTAAAAGCATGGATGGAGAGGAGAGGAGAGGAGAGGAGAGGAGAGGAGAGGAGAGGAGAGGAGAGGAGAGGAGAGGAGAGGAGAGGGCAGTGCATGGGATGGGATGGGCAGCCCTCATCCAAAGGGTGGCCTGGAATCCTGCCCAGGAGCAGCTTCTGGCAGGCAGCTCTGGCCTGAAGGGCCAGCTTTGATCTGCAATTAAAGACCGGACAAAGAGAAAGTAAAACTTCACTTTTTTTTTTTTTTTTT
>NW_026624499.1:26725-57355 GCF_030028575.1 Malurus melanocephalus
TTTTTTTTTTTTTTTTTCCTCCAGAGTGACAGGGATTTGTGCTTCCCGGCTGGCTGGCAGCAGAATAAAAGGGTTGGGATGGGGGGCTCCTGGGTGCTTCACTGCTCTCATCATCCCACTGGGGAGATAATTCCACCCAGAAAACAGCCCATGAAATATCCATCTGCAGTGTGATGAGGCTGCACTCTGCACTTCATTGGTGTGAGTGGGAGTATCCTCATTGTAAATGGGATTTGTGGAGGACATGGTGGCTCCATTGCAGAGCTTCTCTTAACCMGATATCTGATGTAGCAACAAATGGAAAAATCTTCTTTTCCTCCATGATTAGGAAGGAATTATTGGCTGTGCGGACAGTGAGACCCAGCTTTCCCAGAGAATCTGTGGCTGCCCCGTCTCTGGAAGTGTCCATGGACAGTTTGGACAGGGCTTGCAGCAGMCTGGGATAGTGGAAGGTGTCCCTGCCCATGGCAGAGGGTGGCACTGGCTGGTCTGCTGGTCCTTCTAATCCAAACCATTCCATGATTCTGGGATGGCTTCACTTGATTCCATCCCAGCCAACACCTTCCATCTGCTCACACCCTTAAAGCTTACAGCTTCCACTTGCTTTCAGCATCCCCTTTCTCCTGCTGCTGCCTGTATTTTTTTCCACATATCCTGGGAGCTCCAAGGGACTCCAGGCAGGCTGTGCTGCTGCTCTGTGGGCAYGTGGGACAGGAAAAGCAAAAAGCAAGATGCAAGTGTGAGAGTTCTTTCCCAGGCCTCAGTGTTTCCTGCCCCAGCAATGCTCCTTCTCCTGGGGACACGATTTGTGTTGGAGCTGCGGGGTGAGGGGAGATGCTGTGACAGCAGAAAAGCTCCCATCCTTCTCCTCTTCTCCTGGCTGTGAAGATTTGGGACCTCTGCTWCCMTCCWGSCTGAGGAGAGGAGCAGGGAAAATTMATGGGAGCASAGAGAGGACAACTCAGTGCCAGGGCAGGGAGGAGGCAGCTTCAGGAGGAAACACTCCAAAACTCATGACCAGTCACTCCTTTACCCACCCTGAGGCTGTGCAAGACAGAGAAATTCCCTTCAGGTACTTTTATTTGCCCACAGTCTGGAGGAGCCTCACACCCAGCTCCTGCCTCGTAATCTTCCAGGAGCTCCGTGTGAATTAGTCACCTGTTTGGGAAAACCAAGTCTGTGGAGCTTCCTGTGCTGAGCTGTGGCACTTTCCATGGCCACATCCCATCTCTCTGCAGTGTCCAACCCCTCTTCTTGCTCAGGGTAAGGGTGGGCTCATCCTGAGGGATTTGTGGAGCTGGGCAGGGAGTGCTGGGATGAGGAGATGCCATGAGGGTGATGGGCTGCTTCCCTTCATCCCTGAAATAACAAGGTTCCCGAAGCTCATGGAGTGACAAGAAGGTGACAGCCAGCCTTCCTTGCCTCAGCCTCCAGTGGCATTTGGTGATAGTGGTATTTGGGAGTGGCAGGATGCCAGCCCAGCCCAGCCCAGGGAAGGCGACACCGTCCCGGTGCCGAATGTGACTCTACCTTTTTTTTTTTTCTCTTTCCAAACGCTCCCCGCTCCAGGACAGAACGTCCTCTGACTCCTGAAGTATTTGCAATATTTCCACGCCCTCCGTTGCCAAAAAGACTTCTATAAAAAGCCACTGTTTGTTGTTTTTTTTTTTCTTTTTTTTTCTTTTTTTTTCTTTTTTTTTGCAAAACTGGAAACCTTTGGTAGTCGATGTGCAGTGTTCCCAGGACTCTGTGACAGGCACGTGGAGCTGCATCTCTGTCCAGTTGCTTTCCAGGAGCAAAACTGCCTGGAGTTTGTGGATCATWGAATATCCTGACTGGGAGGGACCCACAAGGATCATCAAYTCCTGGCTGAGCACAGGAAAAGAATCCCACCRTTCCCTGGCCATTGCAAACCTCCTAAACCTTCTTTTCTTCCTTCACACCCTGCTTGAAATAAAGGAGTGTTTTTCCTTAAATCTCGGAGTTGAAATCATGAAGTCCTGGTAGATGCACATGAGCATCTCAGGAGGGAATTTGGGGAGCAACACCAGCATCCAGGAGGAATTTCTTCATGGAAAGGGTTGTTAAACACTGGAAGGAGATGCCCAGGGAGGTGTTGGGAATCTCCATCACTGGAGATGACTGAGGAATGACTGGATGTGGCACCCAGTGCTCTGGGCTGGGATCAGTCACGTGTTGGACTTGATGTCTTTTCCAACCTCAGTGATTCTGTGGTTTTGTGGATTGTGGATGCTCAGGAACATCAGGAGGATGCTCTGGGATGACGTTCACACAGAGACACAGAAACACCGAGGCCGGGTCTGCTGCCTTTCCCTGCCCCGAGCAGAGAGGTTTGGCAGTGGCACAGCTATTTCTAAATATGTCCAGGGAATGGGTGTGGAAGGAAATCTTCCCATTTCGAGAGCCGGCCAAATTGCAACGTCCTCAGCTTTTTCAACTGCAGGGCCCAAGTGTTCCTCTGCCAGCTGCGGCGTTTTCCCCTTTTATTGCCTGCCCRTGCTCAGCTGTCGTGCAGGATCCAGACCAACCCCGCAGCCGGGGTCAGGGAAATAACCAGATTTAATTACAAAGTGTCTGAAATGGAAAAAAAAAAATCCTCTCCCCCTCYGTCCCACCCCAGCYRTGTTCTGTGTGTGGAGGAGCATTGGGTTTTATGTCACCGTGTGAGTCAGTGAATTTTTTCATCCTTACTCTGCTGTTGACAGAGACCCTTTAAATAGACTTCCATCCCAAAGACATGAGGATGTGCTGGCAAAGCCAGTGCTGCTGCCTTCCTTGGAATGAGTTGGATTGCTCTTTATGGGCYGATGCTGAGCGAGGGAGTAAGTGGATTGTTTTGCTCTTGTTTGTGGGATTAAATTAATGGAGTTTAATTGGACTGGAGCTGCAGTTCAGCCACTTCAGGGGCAAGGCTYGTAGTGCTGCCTGTGCTCCAAGCGGCAGCCGGATCACGGGAGCCTGGGGATTTCGTCCCACTTATGGAAAAAAACATCCAAACATTGAGTGTTTGTTGACTCTGTCTCTCCAATGGCCCTTTTTATTGGCCCTGCAGTAATGCTTGGCTCCACCAACACTGGCTGCATCCTCCTCCTCCTCCTTTTCCTCCTCCTCCTGAGCAATGGTGCCTGATTTCAGCTCTGGAACCACTGGCACAAACATTCACACCCCTGCAAACCCCACTGACCCCATTTTGGGGCGGTTTTGCACATCATTGCTCCCTTGGCAAATCCGTAAGTCAGCAGGCACTTGGATTTGCCACCCAGAATTTGGGAAGGCTCCAGCAAAACCCCTGCCAGGGTCAGCCCCAGCTGATTCCACACCCACAGCACTCCTTGGRCATCTCCAGAGGCTTTGTGGGCTGCCCTGACAGAGCTGCAGGGCCCCAGGCAGTGAGTGCAGAGCTTGACTTTTGCCCAGATAAATATTTAAGTTCCTGGGCATCTGAAGAACCCATAATAAAATGTTCTGAATGTACAAACCCAGTAAACTGTGCTGGGAGGTGAGGGCCTGCTCCATCAGATACTGCCCAGAGTCCAGTACAACCACAGCCTTATCTCCAGGCACTTCTGAGGTTATGCAAGTCTTTTTTTAGGTTCTTTTTTAAGTTTCTTTTCCCCCTCTGGTCTGTTTTGCAAAACTTTATCTCGAGAGAATTTATGCTGAAGATAAGTCGGATACTTCGTTCTGTAAACTTACACGGTGAAAAATGATCCACAGAATTCACTCATTCCAAGAAGAAAAAGCACTTTATTTTTGGTTTGAAGTCTGAAATGGAAGAAAAATGGGGTTTGAGGTCTCATTTTTCTAATACTCGTCATAGCAATGCACAAAGGCTGTAATTTTTATGAGTCATTGGTTGGAGGGAGCAGTGATGGAGTGCAGAGAAATCCCACTTCCCAGAGATATCCCACTACAAAACACGTTTCCTGAAGAAGGGTAGCTGGATCAGCATTAAAGAGAGGATTTCCCCTCCGTGCTGTCTGTGCTGCAAGTAAATTTATGGGGTTTTTATGGTTCAAGAACTGAGGAGGCGACCTGGCCCTCCAGCCTTTGGGGAGCCAGAAATGGGGTGGGAAAMTGGATACTAAAAGCTTCTTTGAAACATTAATTTTCCTTCTACATCAAAATTTTCTTCATATCTCAAATTGTTGTCTGTAGTTWTGAGAACTGAATATGGGAAGTAGTGTGATTTCCCATCATTTTAATTTTTGGGAAAGTTGGTCCATACTCAGCCTTTCCAGTCAATGATTTTGTGTTTTAAATGTGGGTRATGTAAGAAAACCATAAATCAGATTTCTTGTGKGACTGGGAGSCCCATCCCTGGAAGTRTCCAAGGCCAGGTTGGATGGGGCTTGGAGCAACCTGGGACAGTGGAAGGGGGTGGAACTGGATGGGTTTTAAGATCCCTTCCACCCCAAACCATTCTGGGATTTCCATCTCAACGCACCTTAGTGGATAAAGATGCAGCAGCTGTAGGATTTATTTGGTGGATTTAGTACAAAAGAGCATAAATTGGGAATTTTACACMCTGTTAGGAAGATTTTCTTTTTTTTTTAAAGTCGGTTTTTGGGGTGCAGATGGTGCTGTGTGAAGTTAAGAGGGTTGCTGTTTGTCTCAGCGTGGGAGATAAATGGACACAGCTGGATGAGAAATGAGGGAATTCACAGGGAAAAGAGGCCAAGGATTTCCCTTCAGCCAGAGAGCAGGCACAAATGGGGCCTTGCAGGGCAGTGGAAGAGGAAATGCTGCAGGGAGTAAAATGGCTTCATCCAAAAGTTGGGAAAATTTCTGTTGGAGATTGAAAATCACCTTCCCTGTCATATTTGGAATTCCAAAACCATTCCATGCTCAGGCATAACCTGTAATCTCCTTTCCATGGAATCCCAGGATGGTTTGGGTGGGAARGGACCTTAAATCCCATCCCATTCCACCCCTGCCATGGGCAGGGACACCTCCCACTATCCCAGRRTGGAACCTGGCCTTGKACAMTTCCAGGGATCCAGGGGCAGCCACAGCTTCTCTGGGCACCCTGTGCCAGGACCTSMCCACCCTCACAGCCAGGAATTCCTTCCCAATATCCCATCTAAACCTTTAATTTCAAGCCATTCCCTCCTGGATTCTRCAATGCATCCATCGGGATGCGCTCAGGAGGAATTTGCTGCTTATCCATAGGATCGGTGCCGGAATCCCGGGATGTTCTGGGATGTGCTGCCCTCTCCATGCCCTGCATCCCTGTGCATTTCAGAAGCAGCTGCTGAAAAATTGCCCTGGATCCTTGATATCCCTCCAGGAGCACCGGGAACAACTGAGGGACTATAAAAAGTCTCTTTGCTATCAGATGGTCAAAGCCTGGGCCGATTCCAGGCGATTCCTTCCAGAATCCCAGGCTGGCCCRGAGCCTTTCTCCCGGCCTCCCTGAGTGCTTCCAGCTGAGAGGCTCCAGCAGTTGCTAATGCACCATAAATAAACCTCAGAGCCTAARCCTTGCTCCAAAATACCAGGGGAACTCCTCGATTTAGGCTGTGCTGCCTCTTGTCCCCCCCGTGTGACCCTGGTTGTCCCAGCAGATTCCTGCTCCATGAGATAAAGCTGGCTGGGATCAACGGGAATGCAYGGAGCTGGCTGCATGCAGCTCTGGGTATTTATTGCTAGAAATGGTCAAAAAATTGGGCAGGGACACCGAAAGGGTGGGTAATAAAAAATCAGGTTAAATTAAAGCTGAAATTAAATAAAGCTTCTGTATAAAAAAGATAAATATTGATAATTATCTGTATAGAAATAAAATTAAAAGTTCAGAAAGTTTATATATAAATTACAATATAAAGATATATAAATGTATTATTAGAGATATATAAATATATATTTTAAATTTTCTTACATATTTATAAATTATATTAATTAATTAATTTATAAGTTAGAGATTTATAAACCTATATATTTTTACCCTGGAAGTGTCCAAGGCCAGATTGGACAAGGCTTGGAGCACCCTGGGATAGTGGAAGGTGTCCCTGCCCATGGCAGGGGGTGGAATGGGATGGGATTTAAGGTTTCATCCAACCCAAAGCCATTCGGGGATTCAATTATATGATTGAAATAAATAAATATGAATATATAAATAAAAATAAAACTTTAAAGGAATAAGGCTTTATTTAAAAATACAGAGATATATAAAAATAATATTTATATATACAAATATTGTAAGAATAAAATACAAGAATAAAAATGTAAAYTAAAGCTAGATAATGGTTTGGATGGGACAGCTACAATATAAAATAAGGTTAAATCCAGAAYCCTCTGGATTTAGGAATGCCAGGGCCTGTGGGATCCATCCCTGAAGATGCCCTGGATAGGGTGAGTTCCCAGTGTGATATTTCCCAGCCTGTTCGCTGCTGGGGGTGGGTAGTGTGGGGTGTATCCTGCTCTGGTCTGGTGCTGAGGACCAAATTCCAGTTTCCATTGTAATCCTGTGCCTGGGARTGCTCAGGGATCTCCCACTGCTGCCAGCACGTGCTGAGATCCCAGCCCTGTAACCTCTCCTGGCTGGGATAACACCTGATTGTCTCATCTCATGTTCCTCTGGGTGGGAAAACACAGCCTGGCTGCAGCCAGCTCCTGCCTCCTGATCTCCTGCAGYGGGGATGGATCCAGGGCTGCTGTCCAGAGGGCATTCCAGAGGGAAAGCTCTGAACATCTCTTGTGTTTTGGGGTGATCGGTGCAAAAAAACAGAGCAAGAACAAAGCAGGAGTTTCAGCATGGACAGCAGAGGAGACCCCAGAGCTCTGTCCAGGCTCAGGCAGGTCCTGTGGTCTCCATACAATCATCAGAGAATTCCAGGATGGTTTGGGTTGGAAGGGACCTCAAACCCATCCCATCTCACCCCTGTCATGGGCAGGGACATCTTCCACTGTCCCAGGGTGCTCCCAGCCCCGTCCAGCCTGGCCTTGGGCACTGCCAGGGATCCAGGAGCAGCCACAGCTTCTCTGGGCACCCTGTGCCAGGGCCTCCCCATCTTCCCAGACAGGAATTTCTTCTCAATATCCCATCCATTCCTGCCCTGTGGCAGTTTGAAGCCATTCCCTGTGTCCTGTCCCTCCATCCCTTGTCCCCAGTCCCTCTCCAGCTCTCCTGGATCTCCTTTAGGCCCTGCAAGGGGCTCTGAGCTCTCCCTGGATCCTTCTTTTCTCCAGGTGAGCACCCCCAGCACTCTCATCCCCTCTGTTCCCAATCCAAGCTGTATTTCAGAACTCTCCAAGCTTTTCACAGCCTTTCAGCGCTGCAGCTGGATGGCTCCATGCCCAGGTGAATCCTTTTCCAGGTCATTTCCCACACACTGAGCACAGGGACTCCTGCTCCCACTCTAGTCCCTCACTGGTTTCAGTGGTACAATGGACTCTGCTTTCCCAGGAAGCTCCTTCCYRCTTGGAATTGACACCAAGTGCTGCYTTGGTGGGAGATKAAAATTCYCCTTTTCRTTGCTCCTCACATCCCCTTGGCTTAAAACACAAACACAATGGGGTGCTCCTCATTTTAAATGGGTTTTACATTGGTCAGGTTGGTCCCAGGCAGGAAAATGGGGAAGTTTTACTGTGAAAAGTAAATAGTTTGGCCAAAACCTCTCTAAAAGGTGGACAGATTACAGGCTTTAAACTTCTCAGTCTGATATGTAAATAAATGGCTTAACTCTTGGAATTGTTCTTGTGGAAGTGAGAGGATCTGGCCTGTTACCTGCTTGTAGCTAAGCAGCAGTCTGTATGCTGCGTTCCATTTTTATTTCAGTTTTTCTATTTCTTTATATTATTTATATATTTTTGTGTATTATCATCTATTATTTATAATTTTATAAATGTGGTTTATATTTATATTTATATTTATATTTATATTTATATTTATATTTATATTTATATTTATATTTATATTTATATTTATATTTATATTTATATTTATNTGTGAGAGTTTTACTAGGCTCTGTCACAGGATCTGCCAGTGCTTACATTTACATTTGAGTGGCTGTGCCTGGGAAATTCCACATTTTGTCCATATGTTATGTTACCTTTCCAGCCAAGGACAATTCTTGTTTCCATCTTGTTCTCAACTTGATTTTTAACCATTGCAAAGCAGGAAATCCATCCAGGGGAGATATTGGATGTTGCTGGATGTTGTTCCTAACAGAAGGAAATTCTTCTTTTCCCCCTTTTTYCCCTTTTTTCTCCTTTTTTCCCATCCTGTTGTTATAAAAGTGGTCCATTTTCCCCCCCCAGACATCAGGCATCCAGAAGAACTCTCCCTTTTGAGGAAACCCAGAGATCCATCAAAGAAAAAAAAGAAGAAGTTGGATGATCAATGTGAAGACGACACCTTCGAGCTGGAGGGGCCGCTGATCACGCCGGGGTCTGGTGAGCTGAGAAAAAAAATGGGAWTGGGGGAAAAAATGGCACAGCAATGTGGGGCTGATGGGATTTCTTGGGGTCTGTGCAAGAAGCAGACCCCAAATCCACGGCACAGCACTYGGTCACACGGATGCATGTCTGGAGCTGTCACGCATTCCCAGGAGCAGAGCAACCCCAGGCTTCACAAAACAAACCAAGTGTGGCCACTTGAACACTCAGATCTTGTTGCTGAGAGCTTTTCTTGCCCTGTTAAGAAAGGAGTTGAATGGAAAATYGTTCTGATGTCGTGTTCCTGGTGTGTTTTAGGTTGTGCCACTCCATATTTCCAGCCCAGTAAGGCCAGTGTTTCATGAATTTCTTCAGTGTTGCCTTACAGGCAGGGTGTAGCTATGGATTGTGGCACTAAATAAACCCTTTTATTGATGAGGGGTGGTTGGCCAGTCTGGATTCCAGATCCAGAGCAGGACTGGGAAGAGAATTTCTGGTGGAATAATGTCCCACATGGAGAAAAATCCCTGATGGAGTTACCACAGGCAGCAAATTGCTGCAGGTGTTTGCAAGAATAGGGGGTTTTCAGCTCTTTTTCCATGGCTGTGGAAATCTGGTGTCTGAAGGCAGGAGTTTAAACCATAATTTTGGCCAAGTGAGAGCACTTTATCCCAAATGGATTTGTGGAGAAAGCTGTGGTGGCGAGCGGGAGAGACATGTCTGGCTGCCAGAGTCTTGGGTTTAAATCCAGCAATCCAAGGGCAGCTTTAATTAAAAAAACTTGGAATTCAGTGAAGTTATATTAATTGATGTTAAATCAGCTGAAGGGAAGGTCATGGAGTGTGGTTAATGCCAGTGGTGGCACAGGGCTTGCGGAAAGGAAGGTTTTGGCTGTGCAGGGTGATGGGTCTGAAACAAGGAAAAATAATCCTCCTTTTGCTCTGATCCYGCTCTTTCTCCTCTCAGCTACTTAAAAATACTTCTGGGCTTGTCCTCTCCCACTCCTGGCTCGGGGAGTTTGGGCAAGGCTCCAGTCAATTTTCATTTCCATTTGGCATTTTCATCTCAAAAGTCCATTCGAAGCCTTTCCAGCCGCCAGTGTTCACAGAGAGCATCTCTGTTAGATTAATTGGAAAGACTTGGCCTGCTCTGGGGGAAATGTATGCAAAAGCTGGGGTTTGTTTTAATTATTTATGGCTCTTCCAGTGAGTCACTTGGCTGGTTTTGCTCTCCTTGTGAATGAAATCACTCGCAGCAGGTTGAACTCCTGCCTTTTCAGGTGCCATTCGATAAAAGCCATGGGTTTCATCTGAATAAATCATTTCTAGCATTGTTCCATCATCASTTTGTGTGCTGAAAGCTTCTGGAAAACTAATTAATAATTCAGGAGGTGCTGATTTCAGYGTGTGAAGATGGACTGGGTGTGTTTTGTTGCTGAACACCCCAAACCTGGCAGTGAAACCATTTAAATCCCGGTGGGCAGAGTTGTCAATACACCCACAGGATGTGTTGCCCAACTCTTTCCATTAGAAGACCTGTAGTCACTTGTTTATAGAAATTAGCCAAATTTGTAGCTRTTTCTGCTGGAACTTTCCATGACACCACCTGCCTGGGGCACATTTTTTAAGGGAAGCTTCTTTTGAGATGTTTCAGGCGTTTGGAGAAGGTGACAAGGAGAACAGTGCAGGGGAAGCTTTGCAGACATTGAGTCAGTGAATGTGGGGGGATATTCATGGAAAAACCTGCCCAATTTGGGGAAAAATGTGGGGTTTTCTTTTGCTGGTCCAGTTGATGCTCAGCCCTGTGTGCTTGAGCCATGTGAAGGCTGAAGCCAGCGAGGGTAGATGGGGAGGAGGGGAGAGCTCTTTTGGGAAGTGTTTATGGATGGTGATGGGGGCTTTTGGCTGGTTCCTGTTCTTTTGGAGTTCTCTGCCCCATGGTGTAAAAATCCATGGGGAGAGCATMTTTTTGCTGCTTTTATAATCACACAATCATAGGACAGCTCATGTTGGAAGGGACCCTAAGGACCGTGGAGTCCCAACTCCCAAAGTGCAGTAYCCAATCCAAATACCTGGAAATCATYCCTGGCCTTCTCCTTGAAAATTAAGATGGATCTCTCCATCCCTTCACCATTCCTGCTGCTTTTTTTGCTYATGCCTGGTTTGCTGGATGTATCTTGGTGACAGGTACCAAGACAGGTCCCCAGGTGATTCATCCAGACAGGGATGCCAGCAAAACGGGCAGGAACAATAAAAGCATCCTTGTTTGATGGTTTTCACTTAGATTTTCCATCCTGCCAGGCACTTTAGAATCAGGTTTGGAATTATTTGGAGTTTCCTAGCTGTGATTTTAGCTGTCACTGACATGGTGCTGCTGATCCACACCATCCTTCCTGCTCTTCGAGATGCCCATCATGAAAATGAGAGTTTGGAAAGGTTTTTCCATTGGTTTTGTTTTGGGCTTTTCCAGTCTAGCGCAGTTTTCTGTCATCCCTTGGCAGTGAGGGTGGAGAAATGGTTTGGAGTGAGGAGCTGCAGCGTGGCCTGAGATGGTGGCTCATGGCAGCAGCAGGAGGTGGCACAAAAAGGCCACTTTTTGTGGCATCCCCACTGTGTCACCATCCTCAACACCCTCAGCAGGCCTCTGGGAAGGAGAATTTGAGTGCATCGAATTGCAGGCTTGTGATTTAGGAAGGACACAGCCCTTTCCCAAAAATCCAGGTTGGTGTTGGACCTTCTGGGTGCTGGTGAACAGATTTGTGCCCAGCAGGTGATGCTGAGTGAGCTCTGTGCCTGATGTGTGCACGCAGCTGAATTCCTGGCATTGGGATACTSTGAAAAATRTTCTGAAAATCTGGATTTTATGTAAAATTCAGTGTTCCTGTGAGATGAAGAGGGGCTGTTTCACTGAATGATTTGGGATGGAAGGGACTTGAAAGGGAATTATTGCACTTTTCCTTCCACCCTGTGCCATGGGCAGGGCCACCTTCCACAGACCAGGTTATCCAAKCCCCATCCAAGCTCTCCTGGAACACTTCCAGGGATGGGGCAACCACAACCTCCCTGTTTCACTCTCACCTATTTTGATCTATGAAATACCGAGCTGGATTTGTTTTTTTTCTCTTCAAATTGATAATTTTAAAAGGTTTAGTTGTTTTTTTGTTTGCTTTGAGTCGGTACGAGCTGTGAAGCTTTGAAAGGCCTGGGTGTGACGTGTGCTTTGGGATCAGTCTGGCACCACATTGCACCACTCGCTCAGCACCTTAATCCTGAACTCGTGTGGCCACCTCAGCGAGCTTTTCCATCCGGGAATGTCACATTTCCATGCCCAGCTGTCCTTGTAATGTGAATAAAATCATGGRAAGTCACTTCTGTTGCTTTGCTGCCACCAGCGCTGCCGCAAACGCTCCATTTGGGTGGTTCRACCTCACCTGTGCTGTTCTGCTCTCTTCCAAAAATGCTCATTTTTGGCTTCTGTCCTTCTCCTGCTCTCCGGGTGACTTTTCTCTCTCCTTCTCACTTCCCTCCTTTCTTTCCCTCTCTATAGGCACCGATATTCTTTACATCGGCCCCGTCAAAGGTGAGCTCCACCTCAATAGGACTTTTGCCCTCCTCCTCTGGTCTCTTTGGCTGCACCTTTAGTTTATTTTCCTGCTCCTCTAAAACTTTTGACTTCCAAAATCTTTAAGCAACAGGTAATACCGGTAAGTCGGGGGCCACTCATGTCCCAGGTGCCACAGAAACTCAGGGGGCAGGAGCTTCCCGGCGYGGGAGAGCTCTGTGTTTTCCCATCATTTGGGCTGGAGTGAGTTTTCCATCAGTTTTGCTCTTGGAGAAGAGCAGAGAGAGAGAAAGGGACAGGGAGAACAAGCAGCGCAGCGTTTTCCCGTTGTGGAAATACAAGAAGGGAAAGTTTTCCATCCRCCAGCTCCGGGTTTGCGCGGAGCCGGCGTGGCCGGGAGCAGGCAGGGCTTGGCCCCAGGCTAATTCCAGGCTTTTATTCCCCTCGCTGGTAGGAAATATCTATTCAAGCCCAGGACTCTATAGCAAAACGATGACGCCGACCTACGACGCCCACGACGGCAGCCCCCTGTCCCCCACGTCCGCCTGGTTCGGCGACAGCGCCCTGTCCGAGGGCAACCCGGGCATCCTGGCYGTGAGCCAGCCCGTCACCTCCCCGGAGTCCTTAGCCAAAATGTACAAGCCCCAGACGCTGCTCGATAAGGCCAAAATCAACCAAGGGTGAGTTCAGGAGTTGAGGATTTGGGGGTTTTTTTTTGCTGATTTTTGAGAGCGTTGTGGCGACTCTGCCGGAGTGTTCTGTGTGCGTTATCCCCTGTTGGGAATTCACAGGTGGCTGGACTCGTCCCGATCCCTGATGGAGCAGGAGGTGAAAGAAAATGAAGCTTTGCTACTCCGGTTCAAGTACTACAGYTTTTTTGACCTGAATCCAAAGGTACAGAGCTCCTTGTTTCACACATATTTTGCAGGCAGATGTTTGGAGCGAAGGATGCGTGGATGTCTAACGTGAATTGGGTTTGGTAAATCTCCCAAAAACGTGTAAATTTGCAAATTGGTTGTGCAGGCATCAAACCCAGGATTTGTGCTGCTGAAGACCAGGTTTTTTACGTGTTGCTAGAGGTGCTTTAAGAGTTCTTAAAGCCACTTCAAGGCAGTGGCAGAGGATTTGCAGTCTGAGATCCAAGTGTTGTGTTGAGATGAGAGATCACAGAATCCCAGAACGGTTTGGGTTGGAATGGGYCTTAAAGACCCTCTCATTCCACCCTTCTGGTGTGGGCAGGGACAGTTCCCAGTAGCTGAGGTGGTTTGCCTTGAGCTGGGCTCCAGGTTTTCTGAGCATTCCCTGTTTCTGTGGTGCAGTACGATGCCATCAGGATCAACCAGCTGTACGAGCAGTCCAAGTGGGCGATCCTGCTGGAGGAGATCGAGTGCACGGAGGAGGAGATGATGATGTTTGCAGCATTGCAGGTGAGACACAGCCCCACACAGCCCTGCCTTGGGTTTGACTCAGTTTTGTGGCTTTGCTGGCTTCTCTGCTCATC
This sequence comes from Malurus melanocephalus, assembly GCF_030028575.1. Taxonomy (NCBI): domain Eukaryota; kingdom Metazoa; phylum Chordata; class Aves; order Passeriformes; family Maluridae; genus Malurus; species Malurus melanocephalus. Next base: position 40,185 of record NW_026624499.1, read on the forward strand.
AAAATGATCAATGAAATCACAGAACCCCAGAATGGTTTGGGTTGGAAGGGATCTCAAAGTCCRTCCAGTTCCAACCCCACTCCACTAGAAATGGCCCACCCAGCCTGGCCTTGGGCACTGCCAGGGATCCAGGGGCAGCCACAGCTTCTCTGGCACCCTGTGCCAGGGCCTCCCCACCCTCACAATCAAGAATTCCTTCCCAATATCCCATCTAAACCTCCCCTTCTTCAGCCTCACATGGTTTGTTTTAGCCTCACCTTGTCTCTGGTGGGAGCTTGGCCTTCTCACACTGGTAGAAGTTGGATCATTTCCCATCTCCAGATCATCACTTGAGTTTATGAGATAATTCAAATATTTGCCACTGATTATCCCTCATGAAAAAGAACTTGACCTGCTTTTACCAAACATGTTTATCTCTATCTTAAGTTTTGGTTTCGTCCTTCTTAACCTTCCCCAGTACAAACATGGGGTTACTGAACTGTGCCTTTCTGGCTCTCTGCCCCCAAACCAGCTGGGGATAATCTGTGGCTTTCCCAGAACTATTTATTTTTCTGGTTTGTGAAACATTCAGTGTGATTTGGCATAAATGCTCCACCTGCAATTGACTTCCAYGAGAGGGATGGCAGGCATTTGTTCCGTGTGGTCTGGCACACCTTGGAGCTGTAGGATGCAGAAATGTCCCCCTCAGGAGCAGGGCTGCCTGCTCCAAGGGCCCCTCCCAGGAAAAAAACAGAGAGCAGAAATGGAATGACTCAGTTTACATCCAAGTGCTCCAGAATGSGTTGGGCACGGTCCTTCCTGTGAGATTTTATGGATGTTTTGGTTTTCTGGGGTGAAAACAGATGCAAAGACACAAAATCCTACAATTGGAATGGGCTTTAAAGGTCATTTTGTTCTACCCCATACCATGGGCAGGGACATCTTTCACTATCCCATGGTGCTCCAGCCTCGTCCAACTTGGCCTTGGATACTTCCAGAAATGAGGGATCTTAAAAATGTTCATAAACACTGGTGGGAGGCAGGAGAGGGGATGGACAGAGGTGCCCAGTGGCAGGAGCAGAGGCCAAGGACACAACCTGGAACGTGAGAAGTTCCCTCTGAACATCAGGAAACATTTCTGTACCATGAGGGTGACTGAGCACTGGCATGGTTGCCCCACAGAGGCTGTGGAGTCTCCATCCCTGGTCCTGGACAAGAGCTCCACGTGTCCCTGCTGGAGCAGGGAGTGGGACCAGGTGACCTCCAGAGGTCCCTTCCAACCTCAGCCTGGTGGAAAAATCTCTGCTCTGCAGGGTCCAGAGATTCAGAGATCATTCCTGGAGACTCCTTGGGCTGCAAAGACCCAAGATGGTCATTCCTGACCCTATGCTCCTGGTTTTCCACTCTGGTTTGAAAGACCCAAGATGGTCATTCCTGTGCTCCTGGTTTTCCACTCTGGTTTCCCACTCCCAAGCCCGGTGTCTGTGTCATGGTGACCCCACAGGATCCCATCCTGGTGTGACCCTGTCCTTGCTTTCCAGTACCACATCAACAAACTGTCCATCATGTCCTCGGAGAACCACCTGAACCACAGTGACAAGGACGTGGACGAGGTGGACGCCGCGCTCTCAGACCTGGAAATCACCCTGGAAGGCGGCAAGACGGCGACAATCCTGGTGAGGGCTGCAGGGAATTTTTCCAAGCATCCAAACCTCTCTTATTTCCTTCCTCTCCCTTTTTTTTCTTCTCTTTTTTTTTCCCTTTTTTTTCTTTTTTTTCCTTTATTTTTTCTTTTTTTTTCTTTTTATTCTTTTTTTACTTTTTTTCCCTTTTTTCTTTTTTTTCTTTTTTCTTTTTTTTTCTTTTTATTCTTTTTTCCCTTTTTTTCCTTTTTTCTTTTTTTTCTTTATTTTTCCTTTTTCCCCCCTTTTTATTCTTTTTTTCCCTTTTTTTCCTTTATTTTTCCTTTTTTTCCCTTTTTTTCCTTTTTTTTATCTTTTCCTTTTTTTCTTATTTTTTTTCTTTTTTTACACGAGGAAGTCGCCCATTGAAGCAACACAAAACATACACCCCACTGATATTTTCTTTAAAACAGAGGGATTTTAGACACCAAAGGATAGTTCTGGAAAAAGAGAACCCAGGGTGAAAATGTGGAAAAATCCTGGAGGAGACAGGATCTTACTGATCTCCCCCTACACCAGTCCACCCTCCTGATGGAATAATGGAAAACTAAATGGAAATTAAGTTGATTTTTATCCTCACTCCTGACTTTCCCAAATCCTGAGTTTTCCACGCTGAGGTTTCTCTTCCACTGTTTCTAATTCACTTTTTACAGCACCTAAAAGAGCTGCTGGATTTTCAGAACTAATTTAGGCTTATGAAACCCTACTTTTATTAGACTGGATTTTAGCCTAGGTCTGTATTTCAGAGCATTTGGGTTTTTTTYCCCCCTGATATGCTGTTTTAACACTGGTTTTCCACCTTTAAAAATATAAATCCTGAAAATTAAAGTGCATTAAAAGGGCTCAGTCCTGTCAGCCTTGGCCCAGCACTGCTTTTCCAGGCATTTTGCACATTTAAACCATCTCTTTCCAACCCTAAAAACTCAGAAATTTTCCAGTTTTACACTTCATATAATTTTTTAAGTGTTTATGATGGATCTTTTTGAAGTTACATCCGTCCTTAGCTGCTTTATTGGCACTAACAACAGCAGAGCTTTGCAGTATAAACCAGAAATAACAACARTTTTTTATCACCACGACATATTTTCTAATTCCTTCTGCAAAACCAGATTTGAAACACATCATTAAGGAACAGTCYCTGCCAGATAGGAATGAAGAGGACAATGATTCATCCCAAAAAACCCATCCCTTTTCCGTAGGGCTTTGTAGCAGGAGCCATTTCCAGATGCATTCGAGTAATTGAATAGGGATAATGGGCAATTACTGGATTGTTTGTTTAGATTCTGCATTTTTTTTTCCCCTGTGGTATCTGTAAACAGTTTCTCATTGCAGACTGAAAGTAAACTTTCCTGCTACTGGAAGCTCCTGGAGCAATCCTCCCTTTCCTTGTCCCTCAAAATTTGTTTTAATTCCAGCTCCTGAGATTTGCACCATCCTCATGGCAAAAAAAAAGAATTGAAATATTTTAAAAATTTTTTAGGGGGGGAAAAAAGAATCTTTCTAGGTTTAGAAATCCCTTCCCCARTCAGTTCTCTGCCTGTTTCCCTTTTGTTTGGAGCACAAGGAAGAAGTGGAGGGAGGAGAAAACTCCCAGTGCTAACAYGAGCTGCCGTGACCGCCGGTGACCCCGCGGCTGGGAATTGGCTCCAGCAGCAGCAGGAATTCCTCAAAGGAAAATCAAGCCTTGTCCTCTGCTTTCCAAACAGCAGAGCTGGGCCGAGGATTTTGCACTGCTGGTTTCTCCCAGGAAGGGGCTGGGGCTTTTTCAGGAGCAGTTCCATGACCCTCATGGTTCTCCGGGTTCCTTCCCTTCCCTGGTGATRAACGGGATCATTTTTGATTTGCAGGGTGACATCACTTCCATCCCAGAGCTCGCCGACTACATTAAAGTCTTCAAGTAAGTGCTGATGGGAAGAGCCATGGTAATGGCTGTGAATAATTCATGGTTCTGCCTCTTAAAACCCTTTTTATTTAATCTGACGGCCTGAAAATATACAAAATACTCAATGCTGAAGCTGATTGGTTCWTAAATACAAAATTCAGGATGTTTTCCTGCTTTGGTGCATCCYACAGCCAGCAGCGTGTGCTGGGATSTTTCTTTAACACATTTAATGCCCAGRAAAGGAGAAACCATCCAAAAATRAGGAATGAAACCTAAAAACCTCACTCAAAAACTTCTCCTGCTCTGTAGGAGGCTGGAAGAATTCTATCCAGCCAKGATCTCTCCATGCCAAAAGGAGCAGGTTAAGTTGACTCTGCCCCTCTTCCAGGATTTAGGGATTTTTTTTTAGCTTGCTTTGACTCAGTCAGTGGCTTTTGGAAACCAGGAACGGCAGCGTCTGGACTTGGAGGAACATTTTTGGCAGCCACCACAGTTCTTTTGCAATTTATTGCCTGCTACAGTGAAAGTTCTGGAAGCTGGAAACACTGATGGGATTTAACAGCAGAGCTGTAGGATAGAGGGGAGAAAAAATGCTGCAGACAAGTGAAGTRGCTCTGGAACAAACCTTTATTTTATGAATTGTTTGGTTCTGGAGGCAGAACCTGGCACTCTCTGCTCTGAAAACTCCTTCCCCTCTCCGAAGGCAAATTAATGAGGTCTCTGCYTCTGTCTGGGCTTGTGGTCTGGCTTAATTGGGGCCAAGTTTCAGGGCTGCAGCCTGTGCCCAGCCCCTCAGTGGGTGTTTCTCACCCCCCCTGAACAAACAAACAAACAAAAACCTCAGTTCTTGCCTTTGATCTGCTGATTTGCCAATCAAATTAGGCAAACTCCGGGAGCTAATTGCCTGCAAATTGGAGCGCCAGGGGATGGAGCAGCCAGAAGCTGCTGGTTCCTCACTCAGCACAAGCCCTAAACCTTGGGGTTAGGATTTGAAGCTGTCAGATTGAACACTGAATTCTGTTTGCTCATGAAATTGGGGTTCAGGAGGTATTTTAGTGCCAGAAACCTCCATTTGCTCCTAAAATGGGGTTCAGGTGGTATTTTAGTGCCAGAAATCCCCGTTTGTTCCAAAAATGGGGCTCGGGTGGTATTTTAGTGCCAGAAACCTCCATTTGTTCCTAAAAATGAGGTTCAGATGGTATTTTAGTGCCAGAAACCTCCATTTGCTCCTAAAAATGGGGTTCAGGTGTTATTTTAATGCCAAAAATCCCAGTTTGTTCCTAAAAATAGGGTTCAGGTGGTATTTTAGTGCCAGAAACCTCCATTTGTTCCTAAAAATGGGGTTCAGGTGTTATTTTAGTGCCAGAAACCTCCATTTGTTCCTAAAAATGAGGTTCAGATGGTATTTTAGTGCCAGAAACCTCCATTTGCTCCTAAAATAGGGTTCCGGTGGTATTTTAGCACCTGAAATCCAGTGTAAATGGTGCAGTGTTCAGAGATGTCCCAAGTTTGGATGTGCCCCTCGTCAAACTTCAGCCAAGAATTCTTTGTATTCCATATATTTATCTCCAATAAATGTGTCCCTATAAGTGCCTGGTGAGGCTGTAGAGACGTGGAATGTTTCTCTCTCCCCTGCCAACCCAGTTACTGTCCTTGCCAGCTAAAATCACAGAATTCCAGAACATTTTGGGTTGGGAGRGGCTTTAAAGATCATCCTGTTCCACCWTCCACTGTCCCAGGGTGCTCAGAGCTCTGTCCATCCTGACCTTGGGCATTTCCAGGGATCCAGGAGCAGCCACAGCTTCTCTGGGCACCCTGTGCCAGAGCCTCACCAGCTTCACAGGGAAGAAYTTCTTCCTAATATCCCATCTAAACTACTCTCAGCAGGTATTTCTGAGATAAAAATAWGAGAAATTCATGAGAGGCTGCAGATCCAGCCTTAGAACAAGGTTTAGAAATCAGGGAAGGTTAAAATATTCTSATACTTGGAGCTCTGCAAAAGTCCTGGGCTTGTGATGGGACAAGCTCAGGGTCCCAGGTGCTTCATTTTGCTGAGCCCCCAGTCCTCCTGCAGAATCAAGCAAAATCCACATTTTTCCTTAGAAAAGAACAGAACCTTTTGTGCCATGGAGTGTTTAAAAAGAAAACAAGGAATGCGCTCAGGCGTGTGCGTGACTGAMGAGTCCTTGGAAGTGCTGCTTCCCCTCAGAGCCTGAGCAGAGCAGTTCCAGTTCCATGTGGTGGCTGAGGCAGAACGTGCAGCAGTTCATGGACGCTCTGTTTTTGTAGAACAGTCCCCCAGTTTCCCCCAGCTTGCCCCAAATTATCAAATTATTATTATTTGAAGAGTCCAGACTTGCAATTGGAGCTCTCATCTCCTTGAGGCAGCAGGGAAGGGATGGCTGAGCTCCCATGCAGGACTGGGAATATCCCAGGCTGCTCACAGCAGGGCTGAAATTCTGAGGAAATGCAGAGTTTTCCTGCAGAGCAGCTTTTTTTGGGGAGCTCAGACCCAGTGAGATGTCCCTCCACGTGTCCTGCAGGCCCAAGAAGCTGACGTTGAAAGGCTACAAACCCTACTGGTGCACCTTCAAAGATACCTCCATCTCCTGCTACAAGAGCAAAGAGGAATCCAACGGGACTCCTGCTCACCAGATGAACCTGAGAGGTAAGAGAAGCACAGTGTGGGGTGAGAGGAGCTGCTCTTTATTGCAGGAATTATTCCAGATGAGTTCTGTGAGCACGCATTCATTTTGGCTTCCTTGTTTTCTGACCAGGTCTTGCTTTTCTCCCCCTGTTTTCCTGTCACTTGGTAAAAGTGTCATCTGACACAGGTTCTGTCCCTGCTGTGTGGACTGTCCATCCCACTGGAAGTGTGGGACAAACCTTTGGCAGCACTGAGATGCCATTAGAGATCCTTTAATCTGAGAACTTCACTCTTTTTTTTTGCCTATTTTTGCTTTTTTTCCCCCACTTTTTAAAGTGTGGCTCCTCACCTCACTGTTAAACACCGGCTCCCTCATTGCAGGATGTGAAGTCACCCCTGATGTGAACATCTCTGGTCARAAGTTCAACATCAAACTCCTGATTCCGGTGGCGGAGGGGATGAACGAGATTTGGCTGCGCTGCGACAACGTAAGTTCATCTCTTGGACTGGCCCCCTCTTCACTCTTTCCTCACCATCAGTTCCTGCTCAGGTGCCATTATTCATAAAACAAACAGAAAATGTGCTCATCTGAGTCTGATCTCAGCGTTCTAAATGTTCTCCAGCTCAGTCTCCTGTCTCTCAGGCTTCTGGGAGTTTGGGGCAGAAAATCAGCCTTGGCTTTGTCATGTGGTTTTAGGCCACGTGTTGGTTGGGTTTCTGCCCATCTTTGTTCATGCTGGAGTCTTCCAGGGCTGGGAGGGGAGTGAAGCCTCCCTGGGGTGTTTTTTGGGGGCTCCCTCATGGGTCTGACAGTTTTGGGGTATCCCTGTTTTGGGGCAGGAGACGCAGTACGCCAGCTGGATGGCCGCCTGCCGCCTGGCCTCCAAGGGCAAGACCATGGCCGACAGCTCCTATGGCCTGGAGGTGCAGAACATCCTGTCCTTCCTGAAAATGCAGCATTTGAACCCTGACCCGCAGCTGATCCCAGAGCAGATCAACACTGACATCAACCCCGAGTGCCTGGTTTCTCCTCGCTACCTGAAGAARTACAAGAACAAGCAGGTAGGAGCCGCCGGTGCCGCGGATGGACTGGACACGCGTCCCGGCGGTGCCTGGTGTTTAACACGGCGTGGTTTGGATGTTTTGGATGTCTTCACTCACTGGGATGCACGTGGTTACTAAAATGAGATGGGATTGACGTGTGTGGTTTGGATCCAGCACCTGGGGATGGCACCCAGCACCGGGTTCTGCCGGGAGCATGGGCATGGCGGGGAATCTTCAATTGTAAATACGTTTGAAATTGGTTTATGTTTATTTCAAACACGTTCTGGGAATGCTTTGGCCCCTGCCTGTAATGGTTTGGCCCCAGCTGCCCCATCACTCCCCGGTGCTGGGGTTAAAACCCCTTTCCCTGCACAGAATCCATGGAGAAATCCCCGGGATCAGCGGAGTTGCAGTTGCTTGCAGCGCTTTATCCACGCTTGGCTGTGACGCGGTTTGCGAATTTCTCTCTTTGCTTTTCCACTGCTTCCCAGTGCCAGTCCTTGGAACATTGCTTCATTTCTGAGTCGCTGTGACTCGTGCTTGAACTCCCTCCACGCTCCATCCGATCCCTGCCCGACGGGGCTGAACTGTTCCACAGTGGGAATAAATAAATGCAGGATTCTCTGAAAGGGAATTATATGTCAGAACAGCAGCAGAAATAAGGAGAGCATTGCTCCGTGGCCTTTTGGTGACTTAAATCCTTCAGGCTGCTGGCTGGGGCTGGATATGATTTCTCCAAAGGCAGAAGAAGGCTGCAAGTCAGAGAAGCCGGAAAAATATAACTTTTTATTGGCACAGCAYGATGATTTCCTGGCAGTGGAGTTATATTTTATATAGCCCTTATTATTCTCCTGAATAAGCCTTTATATCCACTTGGATGGAGGAGAGGTTGCATAAATACACTATTTTAACATATATATATGTATATATTTTTATATATATAAAATACTTGCTAGGTTTCCRGTAAAACAGAGGCACCTGGAAAAATATTATCTTGGAAAACCTGCTTACTGTGCAGGTATCCTGGTTATAAAAATAAAATCTGTGGAATCGTGTGGATGGGCACGATGGGGATGATCCCAGTCAGGACCTGGCCATGGTGCAGACACCAGGCATCAGCTAAGCAGTGGATTTAGGATTTTCCTTGGTGGCCAGAGGCAAAGCTTGGAGCTGCAGAGGATGTTTGCCGGGAGGAATGAGGGATGGAGGCTGCAGGAATGTCAGGAATTCGACCGCAAGGGTCCTGTCATGGCCCCAGCACAGGGAAGGAGGAGGAGGAGGGGAGGAGGAGGCTGTGCAGCCCACGGGAGGTGCCGGAATGGGAGCTGGCCCTGGGCCTTGCTGGAGAATTTATGGAGGCATTGGGTCCCCACCAGCCCCAAACCCACTGGGGTGAGGTTTTATCTCCACATGCCCGTGAAGCAGTGTAGGGTTGGCAGGTTGGGTTTGGAAGCACCAAATCCTAAATGAAAATAAAYGAAAACCAACCCAAAATAAGCATTTTCTGATGCTCCCAGATGCCCTGCCAGGGTTTGGTGTTGGAGCCAGCAAGGGCAGACACATCCCTGGGAAGCCCAGCTGATGTTATCCTTCAGCTGCGTGTTTTCCCAAGCAGCATCCCACTCATTTCTCCAATATCCCAGATAAAGGGAGCTGCTGAGCTCACAGTGAGCTCCTGAGCTTCCTCTCGTGCTTCCTTGGCCAGAGGGTGGCCCTGAGTTCGTGCAGAGATGTGGAAAGTGAGGACATGAATTCTCCTCAAAACTGGCAGCTTCACCCTCCCCTTCATCCAGCAGCAGGACCACAGAACCATGGAATATCCTGAGCTGGAGGGACCCACAGGGATCACGGATCCAACCCCTGTCCCTGCACAGACCCCCCCAACAATCCCCCCTGTGCATCCACAAACGCTCCTGGAGCTCTGGCAGCCTCGGAGCCGGGACCATTCCCTGGGGACAGAAGAACCTTTCCTGAAATCCAACCTAAACCATCCCAGAACCAAAACCATCTCTCCACAATGCCAGGACCCWGCTGGGATCACTGCAGTGCCGGCACGAGCAGCGACTCTCTGCTCGCTTGTCCCTGCTCACATTCCCTTTGGCTGCTTTTCCACCTAAGAAATTGTGCATGTGGTTTGTTTTGGTTTGGTTTTTTTTTTTTTTGCTTGAACTTTGGTTTGCAGTTAATTTACACTTTTTCTTTGCTTTGTTGCCATATTTCTGATTGCTTTTTTTTCTTTCTGCCTCCTTTTTCTTTTTTTTTTATTTTATTTCGCCTTGCCATCTTCAGCCAGGCTATGTAAGAGACTTGGTAAGTGACAGCAACAATAAAATTTAAGATAAATTTAAAATGAAGTTAAAATAACCTAGAACCCCTTTGGTTTAGAGAGCAGCAGTGAAAGCACTAACACAACTTGCACCTTCCCCGTGACACTTGGGCACTGGTTGGTTTTTATAACGGTCCCCTGTGATTTATGGGGCAAAACTGGAAACCCTACACCAGAAATCCGCATTGTTGTTCGCTCACATCCTTAAAGTTCCCAGGAGCCTGAGTGGCTCTGCCTCCAGACAGCTCYGATCTATATTTGCCTTCCTGCCTCTGGAGATGGGAAGCTCCGCATTTATCCACGGGGTTGGAGCTGAATTAAAACCTCAGGGGAGGAATTCCAGATTATCCGCGCTCGGCTCCGCGGCGCGTGACGGCGGAGGTGGCCCCGTGGTCCCCGTCCCCTAAACCCCGTGTGTCTCGCCGCCCGCAGATCACGGCGCGCATCCTGGAGGCTCACCAGAACGTGGCCCAGATGAGCCTCATCGAGGCCAAGATGCGATTTATCCAAGCCTGGCAGTCGCTGCCCGAGTTCGGCATCACGCACTTCAACGCCAGGTGGGTGTGGGGCTGGGCTGGGCTGGGGGAGTTTCCTTAATGAATACAGGGGTGTGGGAAATACCCTGGAATCATCATGGCTTGGCTTGGCTTGGCTTGGCTTGGGATGGGATCCATGGGATGGGATGGGTTTTGTTGGGATGGGATGGGATGGGATGGGATGGGATCCATTTGATGGGATCCATTCGATGGGATCCATTCAATGGGGTCCATTCGATAGGATCAATGGGATGGGATGGGTTTTGTTGGGATGGGATGGGATGGGATGGGATGGGATCCATTTGATGGGATCCATTCGATGGGATCCATTCAATGGGGTCCATTCGATAGGATCAATGGGATGGGATGGGTTTTGTTGGGATGGGATGGGATCCATGGGATGGGTTTTGTTGGGTTGGGTTGGGATGGGTTGGATTGGATTGGGATGGGTTGGGTTGGTTTAGAAGGGACCTCAAACATCACCTCGTTCCAACCCCCCGCCTTGGGGAAGAACATGCTCGTGCACCTCCTTCACTGGGGAAGTTGCKCTGGAGCTGAAATTAAATCACTAGTTGCGTTGATCTGTAAAAATGATTTTACAAATRAACTCAGCTGCTGAATTTACACATATCCCGTCCTTTTTCTACAAATCCCTGTCCCTGTGGCAGGTTCCAGGGTGGGAAGAAGGATGAGCTGATCGGCATCGCCTACAACCGGCTGATCCGGATGGACGCCAGCACGGGCGACGCCGTCAAGACCTGGCGCTTCAGCAACATGAAGCAGTGGAACGTCAACTGGGAGATCAAAATGGTGAGATGGTGTCTGACACCCCGTCCTGTCCCCTGCTCCTGTCACCAAGACAGGCACCACTCCTGGAATCCTGGAATCCCAAAGGGGTTGGGTTGGAAGGGACCTTAAAGATCAACTTATTCCACCTCCTCCTATGTCAGGGACACCTCCCATTGTTCCAGGGTGCTCCAAGCCCTGTCCAACCTGGCCTTGGACACTTGGACACACCTGAATTCTCTGAGCACCCTGTGCCAGGCCTCCCCACCCTCCCAGATAGGAATTCCTTTCCAATATCCCATCCATCCCTGCCCTCTGGCAGTGGGAATCCATTCTCCTTTGTCCTGTCCCTCCATCCCTTGTCCCCAGTCCCTCTCCAGCTCTCCTGGAGCCCCTTTAGGCMCTGATGGAGTTGTGTGTGAACCTTAAAAAGAAGAAGAAACACTGAATCTTTCTCTACTGCAGCCAGGAATTATTTTCTTCATTCTCTGGAGAGATTCCCACAATTAAATAAAATGAAACCTCAGCCCCAATGCTCAGGCTCCATCCTAACCCATAACAGAAATATGCAGGGCCTTACCCGTACTGGGTACTTACCCTTTCATTTGCTGTACAACTCAGGATTTCATGTAAGTAGCAAAAACCAACAGCCACTTCCCCCAAAAKGGGCTTTTCCCCTGCTGTTGTGTTTGGATGCACAAATTTTTGGGCTCCTTTTTGGCAGAACATCTAATTAAAATTGCCAGGGATACATGAGGGCTGCTCTCCTGCGGTTTGCAGCTCATTAAGAGTTGCTGGAGAAATTATTCAGCTTCCCTGTCTGCCTCAGAGTCATTGTTTTGACTCAGCTGCAAGCCCTGATATCCCAATTATCCACTTTGGATACTCTGCTGGGAATCCCCATCCCTCCTGCAGAGCTGTCAGTGATGGAGGGACAAAAAGAGAATGAGCATCAGTAAATGGTSAGATGGATGGTCTGTTCAATTACTCCAAAACGAACTCCCCCAGCCCCATAAAACATTTCTGTGGCCACAATTCAGTTTAGAAAACCAGGGAAAAGTGGAAGAAAGCTCAGACTTCAATGGGTCTTTGCCCAGAGTCTGTTTCTCTGGAAGCAGGGAAAACGTGGCCAGGTGCTCACCGTGGAGAGGTGGGAACAGGCTGGGGGATTGTTTCTGAGTCATGGGGAAATAAAAAGGGTAATGGTGATTTAAATTAATAAAAGAATGGCTAAATAAATACAAATTAATAAAAAAGGCAATGAAAGGTATTTCAGTAGCTAAATATTTGAGTGATGGGATATTTARAGGTGCAAGGAACCCGTAAAGATCTTCAAGGCCAAATCACCATTCATAAAATCCCAGAATGGTTTGGGTTGGAAGGCACATTAAAGATCAACTCATTCCACCCCCTGTCATGAGCAGGGACACCTTCCACTGTCCCAAGCTGCTCCAAGCCTGATCCAGCCAGGCCTTGGGCACTGCCAGGGATCCAGGGGCAGCCACAGCTTCTCTGGGCACCCTGTACCAGGGACTCAACACCCTCACAGCGAGCAATTCCGAATTCCCAATATCCCATCCATCCCTGCCTTCTGGCAGTGGGAAGCCATTCCCTGTGTCCTGTCCCTCCATCCCTTGTCCCCAGTCCCTCTCCAGCTCTCCTGGAGCCCCTTCAAGTCCTGCAAGGGGCTCTGAGCTCTCCCTGGAGCCTTCTCTTCCCCAGCTCTCCCCACCTGGCTCCAGAGCAGGGGAGCTCCAGCCCTGGGAGCATTTCCATGGCTCCTCTCACCTCCCTCCTGTGTTGGCACCCCTGAATTCTGCTTGGGCATTAGGAAACCATCAGAATGRACAGAAAATGAGGGTGACAGATCAGGAAGAAGCAGTTCCCATGGGCAGGGCAGGGCAGGGCAGGCTGAGCTGTGTGTGCCCCACAGGTCACAGTGGAGTTCGCCGACGAGGTGCGGGTGTCGTTCATCTGCACCGAGGTGGATTGCAAGGTGGTGCACGAGTTCATCGGGGGCTACATCTTCCTGTCCACGMGGGCCAAGGACCAGAACGAGAGCCTGGACGAGGAAATGTTCTACAAACTGACCAGTGGCTGGGTGTGAGCCCTGCCAGCCCCGCCCCGCAGGAACCCCCACGGCCATATTCATGTTTAACTTTCCAAAGCTGTCCTTTGAGATAATGCTGCTTAATAAAGTAAGCTTGAAATGTATCTTTTTTTTTTAATAATTGGATTTTTGGTTGGGTTTTTTTTTGGTTTTTTTTTTTTTGCATTACCAGACCAGTTAATCTGTGTGCACTAATGAGCACTTCTGTTAATTTGCTATAACCAGACCATGTCTGGGCAGGGTGACCTGTAGATCCAGACTCCGATGGGCAGATCAGGATAAAGATTTAACTGACTTAAAAAAGCCAATTTTTTTAAGAGAACTCTAAGCCATCTTCTTGTAAAGCCATCCAGGGCTAACCTATATGAAGTCTATTTATCATGTTTAATGCATGAGTGTTTTATTTCCTTTTTGTGTGTTTTTATTCTGTACATTTGACCTGTTTGAAGTCGTCCTGCTCCCGAGCAGAGCTGCCATCTCTCCTTTCACACTACACCAGGACTTTGAAGGTGCCTGACATGACTTTGAGGATAGTTTTGTGTGGCCTCGAAGATGATCTTCTGTTAGTCTGTTATAGCTTGGTTTTATTTGTTTAACTTGCCTTTTGATAATCATTTATATTGTCTTTTTTTTAATTTTATTTGTACACCGTATTGTATTATGACACTTTTAGTATTCACCAGCATAGTCACTGTTCTGCCTCTGATATGCAAATTTTTTCATTACGATATGAAGTAAAAGGTTTATGAAGTAAAGGTTTTTGTGTAACTAATGTAAAAAACACAAATTTTATAAAGTTGTACAGTTTTTGTAACTAGTCTCACAAGCCAGCTAGGATATTGCACAGATCAGCAGTAACTGTAGGATGTCTGGAAGGGGTACGGGGACAACCAAGGAATAAAAAAAACCACAAAAAATACAATTTCGGTCCAGTAAATTTCGATCTAAGTTAAAAAGGGATTCCAAAGCTGTGCCACAACACCCTCAGTAGCTGATGCCTGGGGCCAGGATYGCCCGGTTCATTAAGCCATTCCCATATTAATGCTAACGAGGAGGGATCCCGTGCCCCCCTAATCCCAAGGAATAACCAGTGTTGCGYTCCCGTAGTCCGTGGTATCAAGACTATGTTCAAATGCATTTTATTTTAAATAAAAGTCAAATCTTTTATTTAACATTCAGCTGCCACTCCTGGTTTTTGGGGTTCACCTGTGGTATGGAAAGGCCATAAATCCCGTAGGATAGAGTATCCCATGCCAGCCTTGGGCTCCCTGGCTAAGCCTGCTGAAACAAATGCCAACAAAAAGCAAAGTTATAAAATCCTGGAATGGTTTGGGTTGGAAAGGACCTTAAAGGTCATTTTGTGCCACATCCCCTGCCATGGGCAGGGACACCTTCCACTGTCCCAGGTTGCTCCAAGCCCCGTCCAGCCTGGCCTTGGGCACTGCCAGGGATCCAGGGGCAGCCACAGCTTCTCTGGGCACCCTGTGCCAGGGCCTCCCCACCCTCCCAGCCAGGAGTTCCTTCCCAATATCCCATCCATCCCGGCCCTCTGTCAGTAGGAAGCCATTCCCTGTGTCCTATTACCCCAGGCTCTTGCCAAAGTCCCTGTCCAGCTCTCCTGGAGTCCAGGTCCCCTTTAGATCCCACTCCCTGGCCCAGCAGGCGATGGAGAAGTAGCCCAGAGATTCAGGGAATCACAGGACCTAAGCCAAGCCCACCATTAAACCATGTCCCCAAGTGCCACATCCCCCTGGCTCTGACATCCCTCCAGTCACTCCACCTCTTCCCTGGACAGCCCATTCCAGTGTCTGACCACCCTTTGCATCAAGGAATTTTGCCTGATACCCAATCTAAGCCTCCCCTGGCACAAATGCATTTCCCCCCCTCACTCGGGCTGTACCCTTGCTCCATCCATAAAATCCAGAAGGGGTGGCCCGCTGGGGCCGGGCAATTCCTGCCGCTCCTCGTTCCCGCAGCCGGGGCGGAGCCGCGCTCGCTTCGTGCCAGGGATGCTCCCGACCGTGCCCCACGCCCGCGGGCTCCTTCTTGGGGATGCCGGCAAGCCCAGGCAGCTCCGGGAACACGCGAACGGAGGGCGGCGAGCACGCTCCTGGCAGGGATTTCAGCTCTGGAACAGCTCCAGAGCTGGGTGTGGGATGGGGATGGATCCTTGAGAAATATTTCCCTGCGAGCACTCAGCTTGGGGTGAGGCAGCACGGAAAGATGGATCGAATCCCCTCGGTCCATCGTCCCCAGGCACCTCCGCAAGGCTGGGCCTGGATTGCAGCTGGGGGAGGTGATAAGKCAGGAAACGCTGAGCAGAAAGGCAGAGGAGGTCGGGGAAGGGGCATGGGAAGGCAGAAGCTGCTGTCAAGCACAGCCCTTCCCCACGCGGCTCCCCGAGAAGATGGGTGGGAAGCAGAGCAGGAGCTTGCAGGAAACGCAGAAAGGGTCACAAGGGTTCGAGGTGATCCAAAGGAGGCTRCTGGGTTTGATAGGATCTTTCCTAGATGAAAAGGATGAAAATTTCCTTTCTACTCAGATGAAAAGATGCAAATGGTAATGAGATGTTGGAGCAGAAGGGGGTAAAAAATTCTGTGGTTTTCCCAAAATCTGGAGAAACACCAGATAAAATRTGGCAYGGATGGGAATGGCCACATGCRGAGGATGGATGGGGATGAGGAGGAGGAGCACAGTGGGAAAAGGATTGAGGAGGGAGATGGTAAGAGCTGGGAAGGGGTGGATGATCCCACCCCAGGGAAGGCAGCAATGAGGAAAGGATCGTGGCTGTTTGCTCCAYGATCCTGAGCCAAAGGAAAACCAGGATGTGGTGGGCACAGAGGGTTTTCAGTGATGGGCTGGGGAGAGACATCACAGGCCAGGTGGGTTTGGGGTGTTTGGGCATCAAACCCAGCAGCAGAGGATGAGGAGGGTCTTGGCAAGATAAGGCACTGCCAATCCCAGCCTTGGCAAATCCCAGGAATTCCCACAGCTCCAGCTCTGGAGGGAGGCTCGGAGGTTTATCCTGCTGACACAGRGAAATCTGTCTGTGGTTGTTTCTTTTGGGTAATCAAAGGAGTAATCCAAATTAAAACCCAAACCAAAACGCAAGAAAAGCCAGCCCGTGGGTGTCCCCAGCCCCCAGGCGTGACTCAGCCTCGGGRAGGAAGAGCTGTGGCATCCACAGACTGGTGGCTGAGCTTGGGAAAAAGGAATTCTTTCCAACTGTTTTGATTAGCACATGATGGAGAGGGAGATTCAAAGCCAACAGGGCTGCTCAAACCTCGGTTTAACAAAATWAAGTGGCAGAGACGCCTGAAAATGGGACAACTCGAGCCCTCCAACAACAGCAGGGCCACGGGGATGATGCTCCTCCCTTGCTGACCCCACTCCAGGACCTTGGGGAGGGGAAAAGGAAAAAATAAATCACTTTTTGGCAAGGTACTGATGCAAACCGGCTGCCAGGGGGAAAATGCACCTCTCCAAATGCAGCAGGGGATTTGGATGCCTGTGTGAGCCAGGCATGGCCTGGGGGGTCGGCTGGGATTCCTACAGCATTTTAAGCCCCAAGTAACCTAATACTGTGCAGATGGGAGAGTCCCAGAGCGGGTTTGGAGCAGGATCAGYGGAGTTTTGGATGGGGGAGAGGTTTGCAGACACACAGATATTTTTAAAACGCAGCAAAAAAGAAATATCTCCCCCAATAGGGTTGTCCACTGCATCAGGGAGGGGATGAGGGCTGGGTATGGGGACATCCTGCTGACAGGAATTGATGGAAAAGGGACATTTGGAGAAGCTGTTGATTTGGGGAGGGTGAGATCAATAATCCCATCCTTGGAAATTTTTAAGGTTAGGGCTTGGAGCACCCTGGGATAGTGGAAGGTGTCCCTGCCTATGGCAGGGGATGGAACAAGACGATTTTTAGGGTCCTTTCCGACCCAAAACCTTCCACAATTCTGTGATTTTGTAACACAAACTGATCCTCCAAAAGGAGCTGGGTTAAGGACATGTGGGTTTCCGAAAGCCCTCCCATTCCCCCCACCACAGGATGGCTGCCCCAGGGGCTTTTCTGTGGTGGGCAGGGGCTGAAAAAAGCTCCTTAAATTAATCTGTAGTAAACCCAAGCAGGATGAGTCACTTCACTGTCTCCAGAAGCACACTGGAGATTTTCCAGCCTTC
>NW_026624500.1:0-1024 GCF_030028575.1 Malurus melanocephalus
CTTCTTTGGGATGAGGCAAGGCCAGAAAACCCCTCAGAGCTCAGCAATGAGGTGTCTGTGGACACGTGGGGGAGGAAAGCTCTGATCTCCCCCTTTTCTGGAAGTGTGAGCGATGCTTTCCCCGCTCCACCGAGACTTGCGGCGGCCACGGAGCCTCGTAATGAATGCAGCGGATCCAGAGARGTGGAAAAAACCCTGGAAAAATAAAAACTGTTTTCCCTTTCCATGCCAAAACCCGTGCCTGGTGTTCCACCTCTGGCTCAGGCGTCTCCCTTGTGCTGCAAAAGGGGAAAATCTCCAAGGATTTCACTGCTCTGCCTCATTCCCGGTGATATTTGAGGAGCAAATCCAGGGCTGAGGAACTGGAGGGGGCTGAGGAGCTGGAGGAGGCTGAGCTTGTGTCCAGGGGGATTTCCTGGGTTTCTCCAGGATTTGGGAGCTGCTGGTTTCAGGATGTGGGGGAGCCCCTAAAAAACTACGAGGGACAACACCTTGGACACCAGCAAGGTGTGAGAAAGAGCTGGAAAGGCCCCTCTCGTTATTGCTGCTGTAATTAAAGGGGAGAATTGACTGCTCCTTCCAGGCAGTCTCCTGCAGGGAATTAACCCCGGGATTAACGAGGTGCCCCGTGATTTGCTCAGAATGGGGCAGCGCTCGGCTCCTGGCGTGCCCGGCTGGGTGAGAGCAGCCAGGTCCTCCCTGGTGACATCSTGGGCCACCAGGGACAGCTAGAGATGGATGGTTCTGCTCCTGGCCAGGCTTTGGGGACAGCAGAGGAGGAGAACACTCGGAATCCCTGCTCCAAGGAACAGGGCTGGGAAGGAGCAGTGCCTGGTGCTCAGTTTGGTCCCTCAGGAAGGTGTCAGGAAAATTCATCCCCAAACACCTGAGGTTTCTGTCCCAAAAGGAGRCAGGAGTGCTGTAACTTTATTCACCAGCCTGGCCAGACCCCCTCAACCCGCTTTAGGGAGAACTCAATCAAGCTCTGCTGGCCAGGCTGGGACTTCCCGATTCTCCCACCGGG
>NW_026624500.1:1859-10132 GCF_030028575.1 Malurus melanocephalus
CTGGGGGGTCTCAGCTTCACCCCTCAGCCAAGGAGCTCCAGGAAAGGTGATGGGACAGCACTGGGGACAAGCTCAGATCTCCCAGCAGCTCCTCCGGTCCTGCTTCCCAAACCCAGCAGAGCAGGGAAAGGCCGATCCAGCCCTCGTGCCATCAATCCAGGAGCTGTTTCCTCACCCAGGGGCTCTCCCAGGCCTCAATAACAAACCTTGGCTTGGGATTCACACCGAGCTCGGTCCTGGCCAGGCCAGGTGGGCTCTGCTGTGTCCCTGGGATKAAGTGGCAGTGGATTTGTGTCATTTCTGAAGCAGTTGAAGCTTTACTCACAGAGCTGCCCCTGCAGCGCTCCCCTGCTTTTCCTGACATTTCCCTCCTTGCSTTCAGCTGGATTTGCTCTGCTGTCAGCCATTGAACACAGAACTGCTCATGGATCACCCCTGTCAGGGGCTGGCAGTGATTCTACTTCGACCTCGGAGCTCTGCAGCTGCTGGAGAGCTYGGCTGGCTGTGGGGAGGGWGGGTGGTGTGAGCCTCCGGACCTTGGGAGAGCCCTGGATGTGCTCAGACCCTGGGGTGTGCTCATCTTATCCAGGCTCTGGGGTGTCCAGCCCATCCAGACTTTGGGGTGTCCTCAGCACAGACCTTGGGGTGTTCTCACCTTATCCAGGCTCTGGGGTGTCCTCAGCCCATCCAGACCCTGGAGTGTGCTCATCTTATGAAGACCTTGGGGTGTCCTCACCTTATCCAGACCCTGGGTTGTCCTCACCTTATCCAGGCTCTGGGAGCAGGGGTGACAGGGACAAGGTTCAGGTCCCTCCTGCAGACCCCACAGCTCTGCCAGACACCGGGGAGGGAGCGGGTCCGACCTCAGCAGGGTCTTGGAGGAACATTCGCCAAAGAGAGGGAATGTTTGCAGCAGGGCTGAGCCAAACCACGGCCTGAGAGCSGAACCTGTTCACCCTCCAGGAGCCCCACTCTAGCTCGGGCAAAAAGCCCCAAATTGAGCGTTTTCCAGGCTCCCAAAGCTGCTGGCTGCCGTGTGTCAGAGGCTGAGCTCCTCCCGGGCAGGTTCCCCTGCTGGCCCCGCACGGGTCCCGGGGCTGTGGGTGGTGGGAACGAGTGCTCCTTCCAGTGTTACATCACTGCGGGGAGAGGGGCAGGGGAAGGGAGAAGGGAAAGGGAGAAGGGGAAGGGAGAATGGGAAGGGAGAAGGGGAAGGGAGAAGGGGAAGGGAGAAGGGAGAAGGGGAAGGGAGAAGGGAAAGGGAGAAGGGGAAGGGAGCAGGGGAAGGGAGAGGGGAAAGGAGAAGGGGAAGGGAGAAGGGGAAGGGAGAAGGGGAAGGAGAAGGGAAAGGAGAATGGGAAGGGAGAATGAGAAGGGAGAAGGGGAAACGAGCAGGGGAAGGGAGAAGGGGACGGAGAAGGGAAATGCTGCAGGGAAAGGCAGCAAGAGAAATGCAGCAGGGAAAGGGTGCAGGGAAAGGGAACAGTCTTTGAGCCAGGGCCAGCCTAAATAAACCCTGCTGGGAGAGGCTTCCCAGTGGAAAATGGTTGGGATTTCACAACCCCCATCACCTCAGCCCTCATGCCTGCAAGGTCCCTCCTCAATGCGAGGATGGGGAGGCACCAGCACAGGGAGGCTGTGGATTCCCCATCCCTGGAGGTGTCCRAGGTCCAGCTGGACATGAGCCCAGCCTGGCACTGCTGCAGGAGCACTGGACATCCTAAAACCATGGTCCCACGGAATTCCTGCTGGGATCCCCCACCCTATTGCTCCCATGGAATTCCTGCCGGGATCCCCTAACCCTGCTGCTCCCAGGGAATTCCTGCTGGGGTCCCTCCACTCTGCTCCCTTGGAATTCCTGTTGGAACCCCCCACTCTGCTCCCACAGAATTCCTATTGGGATCCCCCCAACCTGCTCCCATGGTATTCCTGCTGGGATCCCCCACCCTGCTCCCATGGAATTCCTGCTGGATGCCCCCACCCTGCTCTCAGGGAATTCCTACTGGGATCCCCCACTCTGCTCCCAGGGAATTCCTGCTGGATCCCCCCACCCTGCTCCCATGGTATTCTTGCCAGGATCCCCCCACCCTGCTCCCAGGGAATTCCTGCCGGGATCCCCCACCCTGCTCCCAGGGAATTCTTGCCAGGATCCCCCACTCTGCTCCCAGGCAATTCCTGCTGGATCCCCCCTCTCCCCAGCTCTCTGCCCAGCCCAGGGCTGCAGTGGTGGGAGCAGAGCTGCTCCAGCCCCCCACATTCCCAAACCCCCTGAGAACGAGCTCAGCCCCATCCCTTGGGAACAAAACACCGACACAACCCTGGCCCTGGGATCACTTTGTTCAGAGAGGGAGGAAAACCAAATATTTTCCTTCCTAATGCCCATCTTTCAGCTGAGCAATTATTTCTCCTGTGTGTCACTCAGCCTAATGATGAATTCTTGATAAAATCCACCCCAGGCTGCAGCCTTCAAAGGCAGGAAACAGATTTTGGAGTTAATCTCCTTTCACAACAAGCCCCAAACCATGGCTGTGTTTATTCTGGGACAAAACCCTTGGGAATGGATAAGCCTGGAAAGGACAAGTAGTTTTGTGGATTGTTTTTTCTTTTCTTGGATAGGTTATTTTTAATATCTTGTTATTAAGGAAAGGGAATAACAGAGGGAAGAGCTTTGAAATGGGGGCTGGAAGGTGAGGCTGGGGTTCCTCTGGAAGAAATCCTGGTAAAAACTGTACCCCCCTCACCCTCCACGAGGTTCTCCTGCCTCCTTCAGCATTCCAGCATCCACATCCCGTTTGGATTTGAGCTCCAAACCCACCGGGTGCCCCCAGCAGGGTTTGGGTGGAGGGGAGGGGGTGTTGCTGGTGGTGTTGGGGGTGGTTTAACACAAGGGATGTTGAAATTCTTCTGGATTTTGGGCTGGCCCGGGGTTTGATCTCAGGAATGATGCCTCCATCCCATTTCTTGGAGGCTGAAGAGCATCTCCAGGCCACCTGTGTGATCTCTGTCCTGCTCTGGATAACCCAGGCTGCCCAAGGCTGGCTGGAGGGGCTGCGGCTCCTCGTGACCCACAGGGATGTGGGTGTGGAAGGGCAGGACATGCCTCGGTCCAGTCCTGACCTGCACTCAGGATTCAGGAATTTGGAGATGCCGGTGTGGACAGCCACCACATCAAAGCGCTCTGCTTCACCCCAGGGAGATCTCTCACCACTAATTGCACATTTTTTCCTTCAAAAACTCCAAAATTCCTTCCCCACAATGCCACATCCCCACGCCTTGGACAAAAGAATCYTTTCCCAGTGGAAACAAAGCCCATAGAGACATCAAAGTGAGGGATCTCTGCAATTCAGGCTGGGGGAGAACAGGAAAAATTCCTGCTCCAGAAAGATGTGATGACAGCAGCAGTACAAGGGGAGGAACGCTTTGGGAATATGTGGAAAAACTGGGAAACATCCCCAAGGAGGAATCAGAGGTTCAAAGGCAGCAGAGGATTTGAAAAAGAGAAGGAAGTGACTCGAAATTAAAAAAAAAAAAAATCATATACAAAATATAGTTGGACTGAACAGAAGTTCAGGTCTGGACATGACCCTGCAGAAATCCAGGTGGGAAGGATGGAAAATCCCAAGGCAGCTGAAGGGAGATGGTTTCCCACAGTCTGGAATGACTGCGAGCTCCAGCCCAAGGTCCTGGGGAGGGGCCTTCCCTCAGCCTCTGGGACACTCAGAGCTGAAGGATGCAGGATTGGGGCATTCCAGAGCTGGGAATGAAGCACCAAAATCCCATTTTTTGGCTGGTGTTTGGTGCCACTGGCACCTCTGCTAAGAAAGCGGTGCCTCTGTCCTCTCAGAGGGTGGTGGGGACACAGATTTCCTACTCTGTGGTGCATGTGGGATGTTCATCAGGGGTTAACACCATTCCAGGCTGACAAATTCCCTSTTCCTGAGACATTTTGGAGCTCGGGACAGCTCCCACCTGCTGTGGAGTGTCTGGCAGGAGAACAACGCCCACCAGGAAAATGCSAACGCAGGAGTCTCTGTCTCTCCGAGGAGCGCGTCCCACTCCGTAGGTTTTTCAGGAATTAATTGCAAAGACATTTCTGGGGTTTGGTGCRATGGGGGTTGCCGTGGCAACAGCTCCAGCTCCTCAGGAGAACCAGGGAGGGCTCCCACTGTCACCRGGGCCATCTGTCCCTCCCGTGGGGGGTGATTTCGAGGCCCTGCTCCAACCTCCATGAGCCAAAGCTTCTTTTGAAGCCTTTGCAAGTCCTTGGCACGATTCCTCCAGCAGCTCCTGCCCTGGGTCTCTGTTTCTTTTCTCGGTGCTGATGGGATAATTTCCTCTCCATCACTGCAAATTAAATTCTAATGAGGAAGCTCCTCGTTTACATGTGATGGAGAGCTTTTCTTCTCTGGGATGCGCGGGAGTGCGGAATCCATCGGGGAGGGAGGAGAAGGGGAGGAACGGGAATGGCTGAAGTGCAGGAGCCCAAGGGCAGCCTTGGGAAGGGAGATTTTGTTGGTAGGACAGCAGGGAACAGCCTTGATCTGTGCTGCGGGAAGGGCAGGGTGGACATCAGCAGGAATTTCCCCATGGAAAGGGTGGTCAGGGATGGGAATTGCCCAGGGAGGTTTGGAGTCCCCATCCCTGGAGGTGGCACTCAAAGCTCAGGGCAGGGAACAAGGTGAGCATCGGGCACAGGGTGGACTCCTGGAGATTTTTTCCCACTTTAGGTTTCTGTGATTCTGTTTTCCCCCCTAAGGATGGATTGGGATTTTTGGAGGGCTGCAGATTCCCCTCTGAGCTGAGCCCACAGAACCCTCCATGGATGGAGGTTTGAGCAGTTCCTGGGCTGCAGAGATGGGCAGGGAAAGGGGGGAAATGGAGCTGAGGGCAGGCTCTTCCCAGCTCCCAAACTGGGGACTCAGGGGGCACTTTGGGTGTCACAGCAATCCCACAGACCCCAAATCCCACAGGGGAGAAGGGGCTGGATCCACGACTGGAATCTTATCCCGAGGGGATTTTCAGATGTGGTTTCTCTGGCATGCTGCAGCAGTGAGGGCACCTCCATTCCACATGGAATGTTTTTAAAATCTCCATTTATTTCATGCATTCGAGGATTTCCCAAAAACTTCTGGGGGCCATTAAAGAGCAGGAAGCAGAAATGTTCATTTGAGTCAGAAACGTTCCTAAAGGAACCTCCACTGGATTTYTTGAATGTCAACAAAGAAAGAATTTCTGCCGAAGTTTTACGCAAAATTTCTATAAAAAGCTTGTACAGTTGAGTGTTTGTTCAACTTTTTCCAAAGGAGCTCTACTGGAGAGGAATTGGTRTTGGGAATGGAAATGTGATCCCTGGTTTCCATTTCCAGAGGTTTGATGTCAAAACCATGTCAGAAATTATTTTGGGGGTTTGGGGGGCTTTTTTTGTTGGTTTTTTTTTTAGGTTTGGATTTGATGCAGCGCTAATATAAGAAAAATCCTGTCTTTGTTGACTCATTTCGAGGGCTCATCCTGTGTCGTGGAGCTTCACCAGGGACTGGGAAAGCCAAACCACCATTCCCATTCCCATTCCCATTCCCATTCCCATTCCCATTCCCATCCCTATGTCCAAGGATTGGGAAAACCAAACCACTGTTCCTATTCCCATTCCCATTCCCATTTCCATTCCCATTCCCATTCCCATTCCCATCCCCATTCCTATTCCCATTTCCCAAGGACTGGGAAAGCCAAATTACCATTCCCATTCCCATTCCTGTTTCCCAAGGACTGGGAAAGCCAAACCATTGTTCCCATTCCCATTCCCGTTCCCAAGGACTGGGAAAGCCAAACCATTGTTCCTGTTCCCATTCCCATTCCCAAGGATTGGGAGAGGCAAACCAACCCCAAGAGGGGTTTGGGCAGCTCTGGTTTCTCCTCGAAGGGCTCCCTCTTGCCTGGAGACATTCCAGCTGCTCGGAACTGTGTTTATGTCCTTCACAGCAGTGATGATACCCYCGAAAATCCCACACATTCCCAGGATCCCAAACCATCTCCAGACAATCTGGAGCAGCTGAGCTGGGAATTCATTGGAAAGGGGCAGTTTGGGGGTGGAGGTGCTKCTGAGTTTTCCTTCCTGTCCCAAATGGTCCCAAGGACTGGGATTGGAGGATTCCTGCTTGTTATTGCCTGCTCTGATGAGCTTGGAGGTCTTTTCCAAGCTAATTTATTCCAGGATTCCATAAATATTTCACTTTGGGGGCCAAGGGAAGGCCTGGCACTATCTTCACCCCGCCCTGATGCTTTCAAGACCAAATATCACCGATTTCACATTCAGATGATCTCATCATCTTTAAATTGAGTGAAATATTGGAGTTAATCCCTCAGGAATTCATCCTTTTGTTCCCAGCACCCATGGGGTGGGGACTCCTCAGGAAGGGACTTTGTGGCCCTGAGGTTACCCCTGGAGCATCTGTGCCTGTGCAGCTTCTTCCTGRAGGAAAATCAATCCAAATCATCTTTGAAGGATGACACAGGGAGCAGCAGCTCTCCGGCTTCTCATTATCCCAGGAACGGGAGCAGCTGAATTTCAGAACATTCCCGCACCCTCAGCATTGCCGTGGTAAATTCAGGCRTCTTCACTCCCGGTTTAAAAATATCTCTGCAGGAACTGCAGGAAAATTGCAGAGAGCCGAGTTCTTGGAGAGGAATTTTCTCCCAAGGGACAAGGCTGACTCGAGTCTGGCTGGATCCTGAGCGAAACCTTCCAAAAATCCCCACTCAGGATTTTCAGGGCTAAAGAGAGAACAGAGACCCCCCAAACCCCACCCTGTGCATCCCTGGCAGCGMTGTCCCAACGCTCCTGGAGCTCTGGCAGCCTCGGGSCCGGGACCATTCCCTGGGGAGCCTGGGCAGTGCCAGCACCCTCTGGGGACAGAAGAACCTTTCCCTGCTCTCCAGCCTGAGCCTGCCCTGGCCCAGCTCCAGCCCTTCCCTGTCCCAGGATCGGGGCTCATTAATTTGGGAAATCTGGGAATTACAGCCCAGCTTCCAATGGCAGCAGCTCCCAAGTGACCCCCAAACTCTGGGGTCCTGTTTTCCATTTTTTTCCACTGCCCCCATTTCTGCTGATGGGTATTGATCCAAGGAAAATTCCCCACATCCTAAAATGCCAAAGGAGGCAGAGCTGTGTTTGTGGCTATGCCTATGGGACAGACCACCAAGGGTAGCCAAGATTCCATGTTTGGTGGGAATTTGGGATCTCTGGGGCACCTCAGTAGCCCCAAGGGTAGCTCTGAAATAGGGAATGGAAGGCACAGAGCAAAATCAGAAAAGGAAACATCATGTGTGTTATAACGGCTCTCTGATGAATTTTACGATGTTTATTTCTTTATTTTCCTCTTCCTTCCTTGTCTTTCACCCTGTGGCCTGCACAGCCATGCCAGAAGGTTCTGCCATTAAAGCAACACAAAAAAAAAAATCAATAAATCCAAAACAATAATTCCCACTGACAACTCCAGTTCCTGTTCTAATCCCAGACCTGTGTCCCTGGGMCACCGAGGGGATGGGAGATTCCTTYKTCTGCCAACCAGGCCRAGYTGTAAAATTCTGGCTGTCCCACAACAATGAGAGCTGAAGCAGCAGAGACATGACAAAACTTGCTAAATTTGCTCATKTGACAGGAAAGGCTCMTTGGACAGCTTTGAAAAATTCAGCCAAAACAGCTTCTGGCAAGTCCAGAGCAGGACCAGACCTTGAACATCTGTGGTAGGTGAAGTTAAAGAGAGGAAAGAATGGAATTCTCTGTTTTGGAGATGAACCCTTTGTGCTGCTGGGTGAAGCTTTGATGCAAACCCAGGGATCTCAAAAATCACAGTTTTCCTTCCTTCAGCCCCCTTTTAYAAGAGGATGAATTCCAGTCTTTGGCTGGATTTCATCTCTCTGAGATCAGCAGAAATTCTGAATTGAGGTGAGGAGAACCTCTCTCCTGCCTGGCTCTGTTTGGGTCCAGTCTCGAGGAACAAATCCAGCCCCTCCCCTCGGTTTTGGGTGAAAAACCAGAGCATTGCTCTGCTCTGTGGAGGAATTGACTCCAGGAGCGCCGGGGATGTGTCTGTGCAGGGCTCTGATCCTGAGCTGTGTGTCCAAAGCCTCTCCAAGAGCCGTGCCAGAGCACATTCTGTGTTCCCAGACTGGAGGCTGAGCGTGCATCCAGGGATAAAYGTGCCAGGGAATGACTCTCCTGGGACACAACCAAGAGCGTTTCTCATCGCTCGTTCCTGCTCTGGGAAGCTGCACCA
>NW_026624500.1:12224-13647 GCF_030028575.1 Malurus melanocephalus
TTTGTAATTGAGATTCCTTGGAATCAGCAGTCCCGGAGAAACAAGGGCTCTTCCAGGAGCTTTTGCTTTCTGAAGTTGTGAAATTTCCACCAGAGCAGCTCCCCAAGCAAAGGGTACAAATCCCATCCAAATCATGGGTGTGACCACAGCCAGGCATTCAGGAAATCACTCCGTGGAGGCAGAAAAATGAGCCTCAAATAACCTTGGTCAGCTGGAAAAATAACCCCAAAAAAATGATAAAGTTGATAGGAAAGAGCATGGGAGAGAGTGAGAAGGACCATGGGCAGAGATGGCCAAAAATGAGGAGGATGAGGGAAGCACAAAAAGGATTTYCAGGAAGAGGAAGGATGGGGGAGGTGTTCCATGAGCAGAGCAGGCAGGACAATCCTGCAGAGGGGAGGCTGGAAGGGGAATTTGGGAAAACAATCCAACGATGGGGGATTTCTGGTCACGAGGGTGTCTCTGCCTCCCAGGATTTCAAAGGACAGAGGGCTCAGGAATTCCCGGCTGACCCTGCTCCGAGGGGTGGRTGAAGGAAATGACATTTCAGGACTTGTTTTCCTCGGTTTTCTGTTATTCCCTGGCTTTGGCATGACCCAGGGAATGCAGTTAATTATAGCCCTGGAGAAAAGTGGCTGTTGTTTTCCCTTATTTGGTGGAAAACAGCAAATCCTTCTTTGGGACAAGGAGCAAACCTGGCCTGGGAGCTCCAGGGGCTCTGAGTSCTAAAAATCCACATGGATTCAGAAAACAACTGGAAAAAATTCCCAAAAGGAAACATTTTTAGGGTTCCTGACTGCAAAAAAGCCTCCCCTTAACTTTGGAAAACCCTAAGTAACACCCCAATGTGGCACTCGGGGCTCTGGTTTAGTTGACCGGTGGTGTTTGGGCAGCCTCAGAGGGCTTTTCCAACCTAAATCATCCTCTGGTTCTCTGATTCCATCCCAGCAAATCCCAGACGCACAAACCAGCGGGGAAATGAATCTGGGGAACGCTCTCCCTCCTCTCCCTGTTCCCTCCCCGAGCACCCACAGCTGCCAGGGATGAATTCCAGCCACCGAGAACACCCTGCAGTCCATAAATGCTGGATCTGGCTCTGCAGGACCCTCCAGCCGACCCCGAGCTGCTTTTGCTGAGCTGAGAAGGAAAATTACACCCACCCGAGGGTCTGWGAGGAGCCGGTGCTTCTCCCCACAGCCTCGGGCGGCTGCTTAATGAGCTTTCGCGGCACAATTAAAGCCCATTAAGGGCCATGACATCACCGGGGCGGAGGAAGCTGTGCCCGGCAGGAAGGAGGCAGGACAGCCGTGGAATTACGGCCGAGGAGTGAGTTAAAATCATTGAGTTACAGCCGTGGGATGAGTTATAACCACGCAGTTACAACCATGGGATGAATTAAAATCACTGAGTAACAGCCATGGAG
>NW_026624500.1:16312-17712 GCF_030028575.1 Malurus melanocephalus
ATTTCTGACCCCAAACTCGTCGCTTTTCACATGAGCCCGAGCTCTGGAATGTGCTSGGATCCTCCATCAGTCACCAGAAGATGAAGGATATTGAGAGGTGTCCCCAGGAAGATCACAAAGCTGGTGAAGGGTCTGGAGGGGCCACAGGAGGAGCAGCTGAGGGCACTTGGTGTGTCTGGCTGGAGCAGAGAACTGAGGGATCTGCAGCTCCTCCTGAGGGACAGCTCCAATCCCTGGGACAGGGACAGGGACAGGACCCTGGGAATGGCCAGAGCTGGGCCAGGGCAGGGAGCTTTGGGGACAGTGAGGTGACAATGCAGAATGGGGCACAGCCCTGGGAGTGGCCATGCTCTCAATAAGGTCATTTATTCCAATTTATTGATTCARGTCCCTTCCTTGGGCCCCTTCTACTCAACTCCCAGTGCCAGGAGATGTCCTGCAGCCCCAGTGCCACCTTGGCCTTCATGCACAGGACCTGTCACCTCCTGTCCCTTTGGACACATATCAACCTCTGATTTTATTTTTTTTCTGATTTTTTTTTTTTTTCAATTTTAGACTGGATTAATGGGAGAGGTACCATGGAAACTGCTGGGATTGCCTGTCCTGGGGAGTGACACAAGGCCACGTGGGGTGACAAATCCCTCGGGATGATTTCTGGAGGTGCTTCGGTCCCATTGACATCACTTGCATGGAGTTGCTCAATAATCCCTCTGGCCATTCCCAGATTTCCTCTGGCAGCCAGCAGGAGTCTGGAATCAAGGCAGGAAGTTTTAGGGACAAAGTGGGGTGACAACACAGAGTGGGACTAAATAAAGCTCTTAATAAAGTCATTGATTCCAATTTATTGATTCGAGTCCCTCCCTTGGGCTCCTTCTGCCAAAAGCCCAGTGCTCCCCAGTGCTCCCTGCAGCCCCTCTTGCTGTGCTGGGTGGGAGAAACTCGCTCTTCAAACCCCAGGCGGCTGATCTTGAAGAGGAATTTTATATTTCAGCGCTGTTTTGKAAAGTTCTAAAGGGTTAACAGCTCCACGCTGTGCTGCCCCCATTGCAGGCGGGGTCGATGCGCTCACCTGAGCGCGGCCCCACAGATCCTTTATGGGGAGCTTTGGATTCCATCAGGAACGCCAACAAACAGCTCCCCCCGCCCACGGRCACCCCGTAAATTGATTAACACCGCGTAAAACGGCTGAAACTGGAACCTGAACGCTCAGCCTGGCCCGGGGGCGGCCCCTGCATCCAAAGGAATGCGGAGCCGGGGCTCGGAGCCTCGGCAGGGGTTTGGGGAGGTTGGGGCAGCCGGCCAGATGGTGTCAGGGCAGCTCTGGCTGTG
Organism: Malurus melanocephalus; assembly: GCF_030028575.1. NCBI lineage: Eukaryota > Metazoa > Chordata > Aves > Passeriformes > Maluridae > Malurus > Malurus melanocephalus. The sequence continues at coordinate 17,642 of NW_026624500.1, forward strand.
TTCCGAGGTGCAGTGCGAGGATGGATGAATTCTGCTCTGTTCCCAAAATCGAGAATATTTCGGTTTGCAGG
>NW_026624500.1:21580-22794 GCF_030028575.1 Malurus melanocephalus
AGCCCCTCCCCACCCTCCCAGGGAACAATCCCTTCCCAATATCCCATCCATCCCTGCCCTCTGGCACTGGGAAGCCATTCCCTGTGTCCTGTCCCTCCAGCCCTTGGCCCCAGTCCCTCTCCAGCTCTCCTGGAGCCCCTTTAGGCCCCAAAAGGGGCTCTGAGCTCTCCCTGGAGCCTTCTCCTCTCCAGGTGAGCACCYCCAGCTCTCCCAGCCCGGCTCCAGCCCGGCTCCAGCCCTGGAGCAGCTCCGTGGGTTCCTCTGGACTCTCTTGATTGTGAAATTTCCCTTCATCCTTTTAAAGGTTCAGACCAGGGAAGCGAGGTTGGGCTCACCATGAAATCCCCTAAAATCTGCTTTTTGGGTAAATCTTTATGACATAGAGAGAAGCAGATTTTCCCTCAAATCAATGGGGATTTTTTTTTTATCCATTTTTTAAAAAGAATTTTATCTATTTCTGTTTATATTTCTATTTATTTTTATTTTCTCTTTTATTTTGTTTGGGTTTTATTTTACATTTTTATATTTATATCTGTATTTATATTTACATTTTATATTTTACATTTTACATTTTCTGTTCAATGTTTTATATTTTACATTTTATATTTCTTTTGTATTTTATATTTTATATTTTTATTTTATATAATTTTATAATTTCTATTTTAAATGTCATATCTTATGTATTATATCTTCTATTTAATATTTTATATTTCTATATTTTGTATTTATAATTTAATTTTAATTTTTAGTTCTATTTCTAAATTTTATATTTCTATTTTAATTTTGATATAAAAACCATCAATTTTTAATTTCTATTTTAATTTTAGTTTTTTTACTTATTTTTATTTTTATTTTTATTTTTATTTTTATTTTTATTTTTATTGTTTCAGTCTGGCTACTCGTTGCTCTCCTGGAATAGCAGCAAACTCAAACCCATTAAGGACCCAATGACATCATTTCCCATCATAAAGGATCTGCTGTGGCTTTAAACACTCATTAAATAATAATTCCAGCGCTGTGGCTTTGACAGGGACGCTTCAGCAGCAAAAATCCTTTGGTCGCTGTGCTGTTCAGGGAGGTGCAGGTGAAACAAACCCCAAAATTTCACCAAATTAAACAACATCACCACATTTTTTTGGCACTGTTTCTTCTCCAAAAGAGGGGAATGCGCAACAAAATACATATTTTTAATACACGGATCAAATTTGGGTGAG
>NW_026624500.1:24902-26961 GCF_030028575.1 Malurus melanocephalus
GGGATGGGATGGGATGGGATGGGATGGGATGGGATGGGTTGGGTTGGGATGGGATTTAAGGTCAGTCCCAACCCCTGAGTTTTATCGGGACAGGACCTTGTGCCTATTCAATCTCCCCACAGCTGTCTCCAGGATGCTGAGCTCTCCCTGCACCCACTTYCTGACAATAAATCAGGAATTTCTTGCTGTTCTGCTCCCCTCCAGAAATCCCTGCAACACTCGCAKAGCCACCACAAATTTATAGGGCGGCCTCACGTCGTAAAAAAACCCAGGATCTGGATCTGTTCATCCCTGAACGGCTTTCAGACCACAGGAATTCAAAATCTTGCTGTGCTGGAGGCTCGGGCAGCTACCAGGGCTCTTTTTTTTTTTTTCCCTTTTAAAAGCTTGGTCAGAGTTAGTGGCATTTTTGGGGGCCAATTTAAATAGGGAGTGGAAGATAAAATTCCAGCCAAAATACGCTCGGTCTCTCTGGTGCACAAAATCGGCTGGTTATTCCGAGAGAGAATGCTCTGTGTTAAACACGAGGGGCTGGGGAGGGGAATATTTTTCTCCCTCTCCCAAACTAAACACTGGAATTCAGCAAGATTCTTCCCAAATAAATCCCTGTTTCAGATCAATGGGAAGTGAGAAGAGAATTTCACAGAGGACAGAGCACAACCACAGTTTCAGCACTGTCAGTGATTAGAATCGTGATTTTGTTGGGATTATCTTTGCTTTGGAGGGGTTTTCCAGGGATATTTTTATCACATTTTTAGCAGGAATTTGATGGCTTTGGGAAAAATACGTTCTGGACATGGATTGAGGGTTTAGGATTTGTTTTCTCCCCACACCTYGATTTTTATTCGGTTAAAAGCAAATGAGAGAACATTGGATGACAGAACAACCGAGAGAAAAGCGTCAGACAGGGAGGAGGACAAACCTATTGCTCGGGAGGAAGAAAAAATTGAATTAAATTTTTTTTAAAAATCGTATTTTCAGGTTTCCCTACCTGTGCTCAGTGGTTTGTGGGCTGAGTTAAACCTGAGAGCAAAGCCAGCCCTGCAGGAGCCACACCCTGAGCGGGGCTGGGGCTGCAGCGGCTCCGACACCTCCGGCCCTGGGAGGACCAGGGGCCTTTTCTGGGTCAGTCAGAGSAGCTCCAACCTTCACCCGCGGGCTGGAGGTGAGGGTCCAGTGCTTCTCAGCCCAGAAGATGGTTTTGGATTAATCAGAGGAGCTCTACCATGTGAACTGGAGGTGAAGGTTCAGTTYTCCTCAGCCCAGAAACCATTTCAGGATCAGTCACAGGAGCTCCACCATTCCCATGTGGACTGGAGGTGAAGGTTCAGTGCTCCTCAGTCCAGAAGCCATTTTTGGATCAGTCAGAGCAGCTCCAACTTTCATTCATGGGCTGAAGGCAAAGCTCAGGTTCTCCTCAGCCCAGAAGATGTTTTTGGATCAGTGGCATGAGCTCCAACCACCACTTGAGGGCTGGAAGCAAAGTTCAGGTTCTGCTCAGCCCAGGGCTGTTTTTGGATCAATCAGAGGAGCTCCACCATTTCCATGTGAGCTGCAGGTGAAGGTTCAGTTCTCCTCAGCACAGAAACCATTCCTGGATCATTCACAGGAGCTCCATCATTCCCATGTGAGAGGCTCCACCCTCTTTTTCCCTGCAGGTGAAGGTTCAGGTGCTCTTCAGTCCAGAAGATGTTTTTGGATCAGTGGCATGAACTCCAACCACCACTCGAGGGCTGGAAGCAAAGTTCAGATTCTCCTCAGCCCAGGAGCTGTTTCTGGATCAATCAGGAGCTCCAACTTGCCCACGTGGGCTGGAGGTGAAGGTTCAGGTGCTCTTCAGTCCAGAAGCCATTTTTTGGATCAGTCAGAGCAGCTCCAACTTTCATTCATGGGCTGAAGGCAAAGCTCGGGTTCTCCTCAGCCCAGAAGATGTTTTTGGATCAGTGACAGGAGCTCCAACCTTCACTYGAGGGCTGGAAGCAAAGTTCAGGTTCTCTCAGCCCAGGAGCTGTTTCTGGATTAATCAGAGGAGCTCCCATCAATCCTACATGGGCTGGAG
>NW_026624500.1:28161-30265 GCF_030028575.1 Malurus melanocephalus
GGAGCTGTCCCTCAGGAGGAGCCACAGATCCAGGAATTCTCTGCTCCAGCCAGACATTCCAGGTGCCCTCAGCTGCTCCTCACACATCTTCCCCTCAAGKCTCTTCCCCATCCTCATGTCCCCCTTTGGATGTCACCCCATCCAAACCCATGTCAAGAGATTCTCTTTGGGGGCAGATGATCCCTGGCAGTGTCCCAGGCCACACTGGACGGGTTTGGAGCAGCCTGGGACAGTGGGAGATGTCCCTGCCATGGCAGGGGTGGCACTGGATGGGCTTTGAGGTCCCTCCCAACCCAAACCATTCTGCCCTTTCCTGGCCTCTCACATAACCAAAACAGCTGTTAAAATGGAGTTTCCTTCTTCCCACTGAGCTTTGTCCCCGAATTCCCAAAATTCTGTTTTCCACATTCTGTGATCAGCTCACACTTCCCAATGCCACCACTCCTGATCTTTGCTCCATACTCGACTCTGTTCAAACTCAACCCCAGCTCATCTCTCAGGAAGTCCAACCCATCGCCCTCGGTGGATTCCTCACAGTTTTCCCCTCTATCCCATCCTCCTCCGTGGGATTGCAGCGCTTGCCGGGAGCCCCAGGCTCATCCCGGGGTTCCAGGAAGATTAAATGATAAATTATTGCATTTTCTCCTTGCACAATTGTCCTCCTCCTTCAAACACAAAGGTTTTTCCCCCAGCTCAGAGCAGCTGCTGAGAGATAAATCCCAAGGGATAAAATTTGCCCAAGTGCCAGGCTTCCATTTTCCTGTTGGGATATCTACCAATTTTGTGATATTTCAATTYTGTGAAATAATCTGTTTATTTTAAAGACCGCTCAGTTCTTCTCTCAAAATGGCAGTTTCAGAGGGAATTTCAGGCTTGGACCAGATGATTTCTCATTTTCCAGTTTTCCTGTGGGAATCTCGAGCTGTTCCTCACTGAAAAATTCCAGCCATTTCCAGGAAATAGGAGCAACAGCAAAGGAAAAGGGGAATATTTTCCTGACCTTTTCTGGTGGGATTTCAAACCTCACCTGCTGTGATGACTTTTTCTCCCTGGATCTGGATAAYCTGGAGCTGAAATGCTCCTTAGCACCTCTTCTGGCAGGGGATTCTGGATTTTCTGTGAATTTATTCCCTCTGGATTTTCTGTGGATTTATTTATTATTTATTCACTTTTTGCTGCCCCAGCTTCACAGGGAGCGGTGCTGCTGCTGCTGAGGTTCCCCCAAATTCCCCATCCCRGAGAAGGAACCCTGCAATTCCTGAGGGAAGGCACAGCAGCAGCTCAAGGAGTTCATCAGCTCGGCTGAAAAAAGCTAAATTTTCTGGCAGATCAGCTGAAAAAAGGAAATCCCAGGGCCTGCTCCCACTCTTTGTGGAGTTTACTACACATTTTCCTCATCCCGAATAAAACACACAATTCCAAAGGTTAGTCCAGCTCATGTGTTTTGCTCTCAATCTGTTTTGAGGCAAACCAGATGAGCAGAAATCGATGATTTCCCCACAAGAATTAAGAAAAAACCCAATTCCATGAATTTTCGGGGCTTTGTGCTCAGCCGGAACCAGGGACACCAGGTCTACCCGGGGAATCGCGAGTTGTTTAATTCTCGCTGCTCTTGCGTTARTCAGGGTTTGGGGAGGGCTGTTCCCGATAAAAATCCTTCCCCGCGGCTCCAGCGTGGGCAGCTCCTGCCGGGAGCCCCGGGCTGCCAGGGTGAAATCAGCATTTTTGCCGTGGGCAGGAGGAATTTTTTTGCAGCCGGTTGTGAAATTCCGGGGCCGAGCCCGAGAAGCTCCGGCCTGGAGGGGAGAGAGGCGAGGGRGRAACGCGAATTGCAGCAGCTGGCTCAKCTTCGCTCCTCTCCTGCCGGGCTGGCGCAATTTTATCTGATTTTAGAAACCTTTCCTGAGCGGGAGCTCTGGGAAAAGAGGAAATAAGCGCAGGGGTCCCTTCCGACCTAAAACATTCCAGGATTCTGGCACTGAGAGTGGCAAAGTCACAGAGTGATGGAAAAAGCTGGGCTGGGAGGGACCCCCAAGGATCATCCAGTCCCAYYCCAGCCSTGCCCAGGACACCCCAAATCCCACCCTGGGCATCGCTGGGAATG
>NW_026624500.1:31142-33407 GCF_030028575.1 Malurus melanocephalus
CAGGGTGGTACAGGGAACCCGGGGTGGCACAGGGAGCTCAGGGTGGCACAGGGAGCCCGGGGTGGCACAGGGAGTGGCACAGGGAGTGGCACAGGGAGCCCAGGGTGACACAGGGAGCTCAGGGTGACACAGGGAGCCCAGGGTGGCACAGGGCTCAGCTCTCGCTACCCCGCTCCTCCCGGAGCCGCCGGAGTTAAACGCGTCCCTCACCTCAGGTGCCCTTTGCGGGAGGCGGAATCATTTGCATTTTGATGCTCTGGCATTTTCCAAAGCACCGAGACATCAGAATTTTTATCGCCTTCAACAGCGGCGTTGCCAAGGGCGACGCTCGGGATTTTTTTTTATTTATTTTTTTTTTTTTCCCTGAGCGCCGAGCCCGGCTTGCAGCAGAGGGCGGTGTTTGAGTGAGAAAAATGCATATTTATAGGAAAATTACCCAATCGCTTTTGAACCCAGGGCAGAATTTGGGCTCTGAGTCCATCCCGGCCGTGGGGATGGCACCGATCCAATCTGYTTGCACAATCTCGGCAATGCCGCTCGTTTGCTTGAATTTTTCCCGGATAAYCCCGTCCCAAAGGATTTGGGATTTAAAAATCTTCCTCCTCACGCGTSGCTGCCGTTCCCCTGGACCCCACAGCTTCCCCCCGCTCCGGTTCCCGGGACATCGCTCTGCTCCGAGAGGAAAATCCCCCAGGAAACGCCCTTCAATATTTATACCGATATTATTACACCAATATTTAATAWAACATTTATATCACTATTACTTACACCATTTACACCAATATTAATTTAACCATTTATAACAATATTAATTTAACCATTTACACCAATATCAATTACACTTCAATATCGGCTGTGGCGCTTTCCACGAGGAAAGCGAAACCCTGGAAGTCCCGACTTCCATTTCCTGGGATGAACTTTCCCAGCACGGGTCATCCACGCTCTGATGGCTTCCTGTCAGCACAGACAGGAAATTATTGAATTTCTGGTGTCTTTTTGAACTTTTAAAAGCGAGAACGAGACAATTCTGCTGCGTCGGGGGAATCCCTGWGTCCCGCTCTGGCTCTTGCCACCCTCGGGGGAAACCTGGGCGTTTTTACGGTCTTTTATTCCCATCATCTCCATAAGGCTGGGGCTGATTCTTCCCGATCTTAGGGAATTTTTGGATGGAGAAAAGCGGGGTGCTGTCCAGGAGGGGCGGTGGATGCTCCGGTGAATATTTCCCCGCTGTCTCTCCCTTCTCCCCGGGAAGGGAGGCAGAAGCCAGACTTAAATTCGATGTTTGTGCATCGAGCAGGAAACTCGGTGACAAACCAGACAGGAAAATAACACGTTGCGAGAAATAGCGCAGCCGCTGGTGGGCTGCTGCTGCTGTCCCTGCTTCACTCCTTAGCACTTCTTTCATTTTTTAATTTTTTTTTTTTCCTTTTTGGCTGGGCTTTGTTAGAGGAAAACAGAACGTGCTTTGCGTTTTCCCGAGGGAAAGCAGCAGGAGAGAGCTGCCCCAGGGCTCCGTGCAAACCCCTTCAGGCCGTGTTTTGTGGAGATTCAATCCCAGGAAATCTCCCCATCACAGGCCCGGCTCAGCCCCCTCCCCTCGATGCGTTTCTCCCGGGCTGGGTTTTGACTGGGGACGGTGCTGGCTGTTTTGGGGGCTCCATTTGGGTTCTGGAGCATCATTTCAGYTCAAACCCCTCCCCAAATCCCTGCCCCAACACCACGGGATGGGGTCCCTCAGGACCCAGAGGTTCTGCCTCGTGCCTACCTGTGGCAAATTCAGTTTTTTGCTGTCACCTGCCCTGGCCCCTGAGCTCTTTTTCCATCTTTTGCTGAGTAAACATCTAAACACTAAAAAAACCCATGGTGTTTATTGGTTTTGTTTTTTTTTTTTTCCCCCAAGACCTTGAAATGAGCCTGAAAGAACTTTGTGATGAGAGGATGGAGCCCTTGTGGTCGTGCGGGGTTTGGGGTTTTAATGAACTCCCCTGGGTGAGAGGGTGGGCGCTTCCATGGAATCCCAGACTGGTCAGGCTGGGAGGAGCCCAGAGRGTCCCTGGTGCCACCTCCTTGATGTCCAGATATCCTGGAATGTTCTGCGAGGAGACTCCAGTCCTTCCCTGGCCCCTCCAGTGCTGGCCCTGGGGTGGGAATTCCAGGAATTTCTTCGGGCTATTTTTTTTTTTTTTTTTTTTTTTTTTTTTTTTGGTTTTTGGTTTTTTTTTTTTTTATTTCCAAGTGACCCTGCAGATGACTGAATTAAATTTC
>NW_026624500.1:33577-37339 GCF_030028575.1 Malurus melanocephalus
CTTCCCTTCCTGCTCCTTGGGGTGCTGCTCCTGCTCCCTCCCGCGTTCCCCCGCCCTGGAAAAGGCACCAGAGCTTGGAATTTTTCTCAATTTTGTGCCTTGTGAGATTTTCCCAGACATTCCCAGCTCCCCTGTGCACGTGTGGAATGGCATCCCACACAAAACCACGATGGATTTTTTCCCCATAACCCCCACGCTGGGARGAGGAACCAGAACCCAAATCCCGATTTGGGATTGGGATTCCCAGAGCTTCATTCCCGTCCCCGGCTCCTCTTTTCCTCTGCCGGGCTGGGCCCTTCTCCATCTCCGGGGAGCACGAGGGACACCTGGGAGGGGGAATCCTTTTATTCCCTGGGKTTTTTGCGGGATCGTTCTTCCCCCTCCAGCGCTCCAGGGTTTTTATGGCGTTCACAGGAACGGGTGGATGCCGGGCCAGGGCAATCCGAGGGGATGATCCTGTCCCTGTCCCCCTGCGAGGGGTTGGGAGCAGCAGGAGCCCGGAGCTCCCAGCCCAACCATGGCAAGGGATCCAAACCGGCCCCGTCAGCACATCCCAAAACTGCCAGATGTCAGCCGCAGCTTCCTGAGAGATTCACAGCTCCGAAATCTGCGCTGGAGACAAATAAAACTGCTGACAGCCGGGCCCTGCCGGTTTCACCGCCTCAAACCGTTCCGTTTTCCTTTCTCCCTCCCCTCTCCCCTCTCCCCGGGAGCTGCCCGGGTTCCCGAACCGCCGGGAGCTGCGGGGATTGGGCCGGGATCGCCCCCAGCCCCTGAAATGTGTGAAATGTGCCCGTTTTGGGGTCGGAGGGGCTGCAAGGGATATCAGGGAAGGGTGAGGCCGAAGGGACCACGGGGCTCGGTCAATTCAGGGATGGTCCCGCCCGGCGGGTCGAGATTCCAACCGGAAATTTCCTATTTCTGGTTGAATTTCCACATTTTTCCACTCAAATTTTCCTGCTCCAGAGAGGACAGAATAGGCTGGACACGGTGGGAAGGGAAAAATAACTGAGCTGGCTCATTTGGGGGCAAAGCTGAGTATCTGGGCAATTCTGAATGAATCCRTCCTTAATTGAGGTCGGTCCCAAGGGACAAGATTTGGGAATGCTGCAAGGATCAGCTGCAGCCCGGTGCCCACCGTCATTAATTGTTCAATAATTTATCATTATTGATAATTCAATAATTAGTCTTTATTGATAATTCAATAATTAGTCGTTATTGATAGTTCAATCTTAAGTATTTTTAATAGCTCGATAATTTGTCATTATTAAATATAACATTTATACCCATATTAATTAAACCCTTTGCACCAATATTGACTATAACATTTATACCAATATTGATCATAACATTTATACCAATATTAATTAAATTATTTACACCAATATTGACTATAACGTTTGCTCCAATATAGATTATAACTTGTATACCCATATTAATTAAATTATTTACAACAATATTGACTATAACATTTACACCAATATTGATTATAACTTTTATACCCATGTTAATTAAATCGTTTACACCAATGCCAATATTAATTAGACCATTTACACCAATATTGATTATAACATTTATACCAATATTAATTCAATTATTTACACCAATATTGACTATAACATTTACACCAGTATTGATAATAACTTTTATACCCATATTAATTAAATCGTTTACACCAGTGCCAATATTGATCAAAMCATTTACACCAATATTTATTATAACACTTACACAATATTAATTAGACCATTTACATAAACATTGATTATTACATTGATACCAATATTAATTATTATATTTATATCAATATCAATTATARCATTTATACSGATATTATTACACCAATATTTAATATAACATTTATATCACTATTACTTACACCATTTACACCAATATTAATTTAACCATTTATAGCAATATTAATTTAACCATTTATAACAATATTAATTTAACCATTTATAGCAATATTAATTTAACCATTTATAACAATATTAATTTAACCATTTACACTAATAGCAATTGTAACATTTACATCAATATTAATTAAACCACTTACACCAACATTACAACACCAACAGAAAAACCTTGCTTATCCAGACCACATAAAATAACAGTAATTTAATTATTTGTGATTTGATGATTTATTATTTTTTGTCCCTGGGTCTGTAGCAATGGTTGGAATAAGCTCTGAGTGTTTCTAACATTTCCCAGCCTCTCTTTCCCTCACCCCAAAATCCTGTCAGGAGCTGAATTTCTGCCTGGGTTTGCTCCAGGAGAGATTTTTTTGGTTTAGCAACATTTTTTTTTTTTCCAGACAGAGGAAATTTTGGGGTCGGCCTTTTCTCCCAGGACAGCGGGAAAAGGCCTCAGGTGCTGTTGGGAGAGGTTCGAGTTGGATTTCAGGAACAATTTCCAATATTCAGCCGTGATGGGTTCACATTCCCGGCCTTTTCCCCATTTGGGGGATGATTTTGGGGCAGCACTCACCCACCTGCGCCTCCCCAAATGCTGCTTTACCCTGGGGTTTGAGCCTCCTCCAATGACCCCAAATGACTCCCTGGGGTTTGCGCAGCAATTTGGGGTTTGTGCACCTTTTTGGGGTTCACAGTGATTTGGGGTTTGCAAAAGATTTGGGGTTTGCATTATGATTTGGGGTTTGCACACAGATTTAGGGTTTGCACAAAAATTTGGGGTTTACAGTGATTTGGGATTTGTAACAGATTTAGGGCTTGCAGAAAAATTTGGGGTTTGCACAGGGATATGGGATTTGTGCGCAGATTTGGGGTTTGTGCACAGATTTAGGGCTTGCACAAAAATTTGGGGTTTGCACAGGGATTTGGGATTTGTGCACTGATTTGGGGTTTGCACAGTGATTTAGAGTTTGTGCTGATTTGGGGTTTGCACAAAGATTTGGGGTTTACACAGTGATTTGGAGTTTGCATTGTGATTTGGGATTTGCATTGTGCTTTGGTGTTTATATATCGATTTGGGGTTTGCACAGCAATTTGGGGTTTGTACACCTGTTTGGGATTTGCACAAAGATTTGGGGTTTGCACAGCGATTTGGGGTTTGGTTCAGTCTGGAAGGGCAGAATTTGGATTATAAAACACAACACTCATTGCCGTCGGGAACTTCACTAATTAACAATGATCAGCAGTTCAAAAAGCCACCAGAGGTACAAACCMGCATTTTAACCCATTTTTCCCCTCTCACAAACCCACATTTTAATTCTGTCTTCCCTTCTTGCAAATCCCCACTTTAACCCTGTTTTTCCCTCTTACAAACCCACATTTTAACCCCATTTTCACTTCTTATAAACCTTTATTTTAACCCATTTTCACTCTTCTAAACCCACATTTTAACACCGTTTTCCCCTCTTACAAACCCACATGTTAATCCCATTTTCCTTGTTACAAACCCGCATTTTAACACTTTTTCACTCTCATAAACCTACATTTTAACCCTGTTTCCCCTTTTACAAACCCACATTTTCACTTGCTTTTCCCCTTCTTACAAACCATTATTTTAATCCCATTTTGCCCTCACAAACCCATATTTTGACCCCATTTTTCCCCTTTCAAAGCCACATTCTAACCCCTTTTTTCACCTCTCACCAACCCCCCTTTAACTCCACTTTTCACCTCTGCCAGAGGCCCTTCCCAGCCCCTGARATCGCCCCACGTGTCAGGGCACGAYGGAGCCTTGGGCTTCTCACTCCTGCAATTCCAGAAAGGAAAAAACAACAGCAACTTGGGAATTTGGAGC
>NW_026624500.1:37416-39450 GCF_030028575.1 Malurus melanocephalus
AAAAAAAAAAAAAAAAAAAAAAAAAAAAAAAACAAACTCAAAAGAAAAAAAAAAAAAAAAAAAGCCAAAATTCTATAATTAAACCCTGCTCGGTCACTGGTTGGATTTGGCTCCTGGAGCTGCAGGTAAATGCACAAATTTGGCTGCATCCATTTGGGAACTCCCATCTTCCAGGGAGCTTTTCCTGGGAAAAAAATTTAAAAATTTCCCTGTCCCCTCCCCGCTTCATCCCCTCGGTGCCAGAGCCACCACCTCGCTCTGCTGCTGCCGCTCGGGAGGGAGGGATGGAGCTCRTGGCTGAGCTCCCGGCTGTCCTCGCCTCAACCTCCCGTTTTTGGCATCCTCAGCTCCAAATTTRCATCTTTCCCCGCGTGAACTTTTCATCTGGAAAGCGCTGGAGGAGCAGGAATTGTCCCAGCAGTGCCACCTCTCCCCAATTTTGGTGGAAATCGTACCAGCCGTGCCACCTCTCCTCGATTTTGTCAAAAATTGTCCCAGCCGTGCCACCGCTCCCTGATTTTGTCCAGAATTGTCCCAGCTGTGCCACCTCTACCTGCTTTTGGTGGGAATTGTCCCATCTGTGCCACCTCTCCCCAGTTTTGGTGGAAATTGTCCAGGTCGTGCCACCTCTCCCTGTTTTTGTCAGCAATTGTCCCAGCTGTGCCACCTCTCCTCAATTTTGTCAAAAATTGTCCCAGCCGTGCCACCTCCCCCTGCTTTTGGTGAGAATTGTCCCATCTGTGCCACCTCTCCCTGTTTTTGTCAGGAATTGTCCCAGCCGTGCCACCGCTCTGTGTTTTTGGCAGGAATTGTCCCATCTGTGCCACCTCTCCCTGCTTTTTCCCCCTTTTCTGGGGGAAAATTTTGCTGTTCAGCCATGAAACCACTTCTTCTGATCCCTTAATTATACTTAAAAAACCGAAAATCCTGTTTATTTTCTTAAACTTCACCTTTCCCAAGTGAGGCGTCCCCAAGCCAGGTCGGTTCAATTTCCCAAATCTCCCTGAGAACGGCCCTCAATTCTCATTTCCCTGCGCTCAGCGGTGCCACCCGCAAATACCCCGGGCCGGCTTTGAACGTTCCTCTATTTTAACCCACCAAAAAAAAAAAAAATTAAAAAAAGGAGAAAAAAGGAGAAAAAGCTCCTAATAAGCCGTGCTGGCAGCGCCGAAGTCCTCGACAGTATCATGTCGGGCTTTGTGCGGCGCCTTTGTCAGGCATAATTAGCGCTTTGAAGGCGCGCACATCAGATGGTGCCTGAACGGCAGAGAATTCCTTTAACCCCTGAGCCGCCGCGGCGCATCCCCCGTGTCCTGAAATGACACCGCAGCCAAGCASAGGGAGAATTCCCAGCCCGGCCCCCAATCCCAAGCGCCGGGGCCATTCCCGGCTCTCCGCGAGTGGAGCGGGCAGTGCTGAGGGTCAGGTGTTAATATTTTTATATTAATTCGGGCATTACATCTATTTTTTAATACCTTTGTGCACCTTCAGGGATGGTGCAGGGAGTTTAAATCTCTGCATGGGCAGAGAGCTGTGCTCGGGGCTGGTGCGGTGATGTCGGGATGGAAACTGCTGCTTCTCTGTTGATTTTGGGATATTCCTGAATAGGAGCATTTTTTTAATAGAAAAATTGAAAAAATAGAGAAATAGAAAAACAGGTGGAAAAAAAGAGAAATAGAAAAATAAAGAATTAGAAAAACAGAAACACAGGAGAACAGAAAAATAGATAAATAGAGAACTAGAGAAATGGAGAAATAGAGAAATACAAAAGTAGAGAAATAGAGAAATACAGAAGTAGAGAAATACAGAAATAGAGAAATAATAGAGAAATAGAGAAAGAGAAAAATTCCCTCTGGATATTCCACTGAATTTCCCTCAGGGAGCAGAGTTTTAAGGTTGTCAGCCAAACCCCATTTTGCCCAAAATCCCCGATCCAAGCCCAGCCTGGACAGCCGGGCCGGGGCCTGCGCTCACTTTTCCATGGGAATCCCGCTGCCCTTTCCGCACCAGGCCGGCCTTTGGCTCATCCCCTGC
>NW_026624500.1:40508-41717 GCF_030028575.1 Malurus melanocephalus
GGAAAGTCGAGGCTCCCTTGGATGTCAGGGGTTATCGGCTCTTTACTGYCGGCCCWGCMGAGGAGAGGAGGAGGAGGAGGAGGAGGTTTCAAAAGGAAAGGAAGGACCCCAGCGTGGCCTGCCCYGGGATTTATGCAAATCTGGGTGGTTTTGTGCCAATTTAGACCCAACTGCCTGTCTCGTTAAGGGGGAAACAGCGAGCCTGGCTGCGAGCCAGAGAGCCAGGCAGTCCTTCCCTCCTTCCTTCCCTCTCTCCTTCTCTCCTTCTCTCCTTCCCTCTCTCCTTCTCTCCTTCTCTCCTTCCCTCTTTCCCTCTTCCCTCATTCCCTCCTTCCCGCTCGATTTCCAGGGATGGGGCTCCCATGGATGTGGGGTCGGGATGGGGAATCGCTGATTTAGGGCTCCGGGCTGGGGGGGTGAAAACCCAAATAATTCCACCATCCCACATTCCCCTCTGGAAGGTTTCCCTGCCCCTTGGCATGGCCAGGATTCAATTCCAGGCTGGAATGACCCCACCCCGCCCGAATTRTCCCTGGACATCCCCCTGAGCAGCTGTTCCTTCTCCCATCCCTGGTACATCCATTTGGGACAGGAACCCCCGGCCCGCGGGGATCCACGAACGATGGGTGAAGCTCTGAGTCCTGCAGCTGCCTTAGACACGGGGAGGGGGGAAAAGAAAAAAAACTTCCCATAAATATTCAGGCTTCTCAGCAAGACCTACAAAAAATAAAATATAAAAACTTAGATGGAAAATTAATGAAATGGAGGACGGCTGTTTGGTTGGGAATTCTGGAATTCTCTTTCGAGTTGGGGTTTGCATCGTGTTTTTTAAATGAGTGATGTGTGAGGCTCTGGGAACCAGACCCCTTTGGGGTTGAAGGCTTTGAAAGGATTTGTTTTTAAGTGATAAGATAATCAATATAAATTAATAACGAATTTAAACCAGGAGAGAGCAGGGATGGATGGGATATTGGGAAGGGATTGGGATGGAATTCCCAGAGCAGCTGTGGCTGCCCCTGGATCCCTTTGAGTGCCCAAGGCCAGGCTGGAGCCCCCTGGGATCGTGGAAATGTCCCTGGGGTGGAACTGGATGAGATTTCAATTCCCTTCCAACCCAAACCATTCCATGATTCCCTCATATTCTGAATTCTCTGATTAAATCTCAGTCCCGATAAATGAGGGAAGCATGGATTTTATTCCATTTTTTTT
>NW_026624500.1:43230-44498 GCF_030028575.1 Malurus melanocephalus
TCGAAAATTGAAAACACCCAGGGAGGGCTGGACTCTGCCACCTCCCCAACCTCACATTTAAACCCTCAAATCCATTTTTTAACCTAAAAAATATTTAAAAAATTCCCTGTAGGCACCTATGGAATTGGGGACTGAACTCCTCATTTCCATGGTGCTTTGATATCTCAATTTTTTAGACATTTTTTAAAACTCTCTTAAGGATCTTTATGGCTACCTTGAGGCCCATAAATGGATTGAAAAATCAGACATTCCCCTGGAAGTTTCAGCTTCCCAGCTCCATTTATTGCACCTCGTGGTGAAGGTTTTATGAACAAAACATGCTTTAATAATTCAATTTTCGTGTCTTTCCAGCATATTTGAGATTATTTAGTTAAATGGAAAAAAAATCTGATTTTTTATATAAATCCCACCGAATTCCAACTCCAGCTCAAAGCCAGCCTGTCAGAAATGATGAAATACAAATGGAAACCATTCTGGGGGGCTTTTTTAAAATAATAAAGGAGAGAAAAATAAATAAATTTGAATAATTTCTTCAAATAGAACTCCTGACTGAGAGAATCTGGGTTCTAATTGTCTGACAACACTTGGAGAATATTTTGTGTTCTCCAGGTAGCAAAACCTCCCCAATTCGATGTGCAGGGTAAATTAAATTATTCTCATCTCCCCAGCAGCTTGAAGCATCAGCGAAGTTGCTGGAAGGAGATAAAAAATCCATTTTTGAAATGAAATTTTCTTGTGGTTTTCRGCGCAGCTCAAAATTGCGGTGGTAATTAAATTAAATTCCTGCTCTGAGTTTGGGAGGGATGAAAGGGTGGGGAAAGGAAATTCAGGTCCCAATTTTGGTTCTGGGGGACAAAATCCTGGGTTTGTGCTGAAAAAGCACAACAGTCCCCAAAAAATCCAGGAAAAAAGTAAAAAAGAGAACAATTTAGGGGTTGTGATGCAGGGAATGAATCCCTGCCCTTCCAAGGAGACAGGATTTGGGAATCAGAGCTGGAAATCCTCTGACAGCCAGAATCGAGGTTTTAGTCCCGTTTTCCCCCATATTTTAGGTGAGGTTCCTGTGTTTGAAGTGGTAAAAGCCCAAACTTCGGTAAAATAGTTTGGTAAAAGTCCAAATTTTATTAAAATAATTTGGTAATAGCCCAAMCTTCAGTAAAACGATTTGGTAAAACCCCAAACTTTGGTGAAATAATTTAGTGGAAGGCCCAAAGTTTGGTAAAAAGAATTGGCAAAAGCCCAAACTTTAGTGAAATAATTTGGTAAAA
>NW_026624500.1:45625-46729 GCF_030028575.1 Malurus melanocephalus
ATTTGGGGTCCAACCTCCTTGCTCCGAACTGCCAGAGGATGGTGTAAATGTGATTTTTTCCTGTGGTTCTGCCCCGGATTTCCAGCAGAACACACAAATTTTGCATCATTCAGGGTTCAATTCTGAGCTGGATCTGTGTCCAGGTGCCTTCCCACCCTGTGCTGCTTTGCCAGAGCTGAGTTATCTGCAGAAAACAGGGAAATATTGGAAATATTGGAAATTTCAAATTATATGTTTAATATTATACCATAAAATGTGATGTGATACATGATATGATCTAATATCGCATAACATGATATAATACAATATAATATAATACAGTAGAATATTAGATAATATAATTGCTATATTGTATTATATTATATTGTATTGTATTGTATTGTATTGTATTGTATTGTATTATATTATATTGTATTATATTATATTATATTATATTATATTAATTGTCCTTTTCTATTCTATTCAATTCTATTATATCATATTAATTATAGTTTCATTAATTTTTATTTTATATTATATTACATATGATATGATATGATATATGATATGATATATGATATATGATATATGATATATGATATATGATATATGATATATGATATATGATATATGATATGACATTTTATTGTATTATATTGTATTATACTATATAAGATTACATTATGTTACGTTATATTACATTACATTACATTATTTTATATTAGATTGTATTATATTGTATTACATTGTGTTATATTGTATTATATTGTATTATATGATATGACATCATATTTTAATATTTCATTTCTTTTCAAGTAGAAATATAAATCCCACCGATCCTCAACTCCTCGATTTCATTTCAAAACCACGCTCGTGCTCAGTAGGACATCGACACCAACAGCTCTCTGCTTTAGGATTTGATCTCCCCAACCCCCCCAAAATAAAAGAGAATTAACCAAAAAAATTCTTCCTTTGTCCAGTGGCTCTGAGGTTTTTTGGGTTTTTTTTGGAAATCCTCCTTCCAGCCCCGGTGTTTCCCATCTGCTGCCTCCAGCAGGGCCGACAGAAGCGAGGTTGGCTCCTGATTTCATCCTCATTTCAATGACAAACCCATTCGCCAGGGAA
>NW_026624500.1:48029-51246 GCF_030028575.1 Malurus melanocephalus
TTTTCCTGCCTTTTGGGACTCATTTTCCTTCACCTTTTCAAGTCATTTTCCTGCATTTTTCAGCTCATTTTCCTTCACCTTTTTGGCTCATTTTCCTGCATTTTTCAGCTCATTTTCCTTCACCTTTTTGGCTCATTTTCCTGCATTTTTGGGCTCATTTTCCCTGCATTTTTGGATTCATTTTTCTGCATTTTTCAGCTCATTTTCCTTCATCTTTTTTGCTCATTTCCCTACTTTTTTTGTCATTTTCCTACATTTTTTGGTCATTTTCCTACATTTTTTGGTCATTTTCCTACCTCTTTTTGAGTCCTTTTCCTACATTTTGGGGCTCATTTCCTTCTTCTTTTTGGCTCATTTTCTTTCACCTTTTTGGCTCACTTTCCTGCATTTTTGGGCTCCTTTTCCTTCAACTTTTCAGGTCATTTTCCTACCTCTTTTCAGGTCCTTTTCCTGCATTTTTGGACTCATTTTCCTTCACCTTTTTGGCTCATTTTTCCTGCATTTTTGGGCTCATTTTCCTTCACGTTTTCAGGTAATTTCTCATTCATCTTTTCGAGTAGTTTTCCTGCATCTTTTTGGCTCATTTTCCTACTTTTTTTTTTGTCATTTTCCTACCTCTTTTTGAGTCATTTCCCTACATTTTTTTGTCATTTTCCTACATTTTTTGGTCATTTTCCTGCCTCTTTTTGAGTCCTTTTCCTACATTTTGGGGTTCATTCCCTTTTTCTTTTTGTCTCATTTTCCTCCACCTTTTTGGCTCATTTTCCTGTATTTTTGGGCTCATTTTTCCTGCATTTTTCGGCTCATTTTTCCTGCATTTTTTGGCTCATTTTCCTGCATTTTTTGGGCTCATTTTTCCTGCATTTTTCGGCTCATTTTCCTCCATCTTTTCAGCTCATTTTCCTCCCTCTTTTCTGGTGTTTTTCCTGCATTTTTGGATTCATTTTCCTGCATTTTTTGGCTCATTTTCCTTCACCTTTTTGGCTCATTTTTCCTGCATTTTTGGGTTCATTTTCCTGCATTTTTCTGCTCACTTTCCTCCATAATTTCAGCTAATTTTCCCCCCTCTTTTCGGGTGTTTTTCCTGCATTTTTGGTCTCGTTTTCCCCGTCCCCAGCCGGAATTGCTGCTGGAAGGACGCCGGACCAGCCCAGCCAGGTGACCAGGATCAGCTGCCGCCTTCCCGCTATTCCTGGAACCAGGAATTGCTATTTTTACCCAGAGCTGAGCTCCCGCCACCAACCCACTCTGTTCAAACACATTCACTTCATTTCAGCCTTAGGAGCGATTGAAATTTGATTATTTTAAGAATTAATAATTTTTCAGCCGCTGCCCATCAGGTCTCCAGTTTCGCTCCTTTCCCGATGTTTTTCCTGCTTTTCCACGGAGGTTCCAGAGCTCTGGAATACGGCAGCTCCGGGCACTCGGAGAGCRGAGCTTCTGCCAAATTAAAAATTTCTGATTTGGTGTTTGGAGAGCAGCAAACCACTGCCAGAGGGTTTTTTTGGGTTGTTTTCCTGCATTTTTGAGTCATTTTTCTTCCTATTTTGGGTAATTTTCCTTCATTTTCCTGGGTTGTTTTCCTGCATTTTTGGCTCATTTTTCCTGCATCTTTTCAGGTCATTTTTCTGCAACTTTTGGGGTCATTTTCCTGCATCTTTTCAGGTCATTTTTCTGCATCTTTTGGGATCATTTTCCTGCATCTTTTTGGGTAGTTTTCCTTCATCTTTTTGGCTCATTTTCTTGCCTCTTTTTGGCTCATTTTCCTGCATTTCTGGGTGATTTCCTCCCATTTTTTTGGTCATTTTCCCAAAGGATGAACCTCAAATGAACAGAAGGGGAAAAGTGAGTATTTCAGTGTGGGAGTGTCCAGGAGGAACTTGCAGCACCGTCAGAGCTGGAGCAAAGCTCTGAAACACCTCAGTGAGGGATTTTTGCTCCTCACCAAGCTCTTGTGACTTTAGTGTGGTTAAAACTTCATTATTGGAGATTTATGGGATATCCTGAGTGAGGAGGGATCCACAGGGATCCAATCCCATCCCRGCCCTGCCCAGACACCCCAAAATCCCGCCCAGAGCATCCCTGAGATKCTCCCACTCCCCGGAGAGCCTGGTCAGTGCCAGGCCATCTTTCCCCAAGATCCATCCCAACCCTCCAGAGAATTCCCCACGTTCTGTATTTTCAATTTTCCCAGCAGAGGGAATTTCAATTTCCCTCCAGGGAAGTGGTTTGGGCTGGGAAGGGAAGGGTGGCACCCAAATAAAGATCACAAACAGACCCTGGAAAAGATCTTCCAAGGCGATCCCGGTGTAATTCAAAATCCTGGAATTTCAAACCCAACCTGCCAGCTCATCTTTTGCCCACTCCTGGCTGTYGAATAGAAGCCCTGTGTGTATTCCCAAGCCCATTTTTCCTATTTCTGCACCCCAAATTCCCTTGAGAAAACATATTTGGTATATATTTGCTCCTTTCTTCCTCATACGTGGAATTGTTCAAAGCGGAGAAAAAAAAACTTAAAGAAAAATCTGTTAAAAATGAAAAATCTGTTAAAAATTCCTACAAAATCCTCTAGGAATCTTTTAGCAGTGGTGAGACCCAAAACTTTCTCTCGGCAGGTGCCGGGTGGGATGAGGAAAAAAAATTTCTTAAAATTTGAAAGATTGGATCTTTCTCCCTGCAGCTAAAAATCTGCATCACCCTGAGCGTGCCAAGGGGGTGTTGCCCACCCCAGGGCAAATCCTTGGAGCAGCTGAGGAAAAAAAGGGAAAAAACAAAAATGAGGCACTGTCTGGATTTGGAAAGGATTTTTTGAAGTTTCCCTGTCAAGTCCCCACCTCCCTTTGCCCCYGTTCCTTGTCCCTGGGGAACAGTTCCTTGTGGGAATTTATTGACCATCGGCTGCCCCACCCCCTTCCCCCGTGGGATTTATCGAACGTTAAAAGTTCTCCTTTAAATAACAAAAACAACCCGGGACAAAAACCCTGCCCCGAGGCGTTTTTCCCTTTTTGCAGAAGGTCACCGGGGGCGGTTTGGTTTTTCTCTGGGATAACGAATCCTCTGGAGACGTTGATGTCATTGGGAAAAGCAAACATTCCCAGGTGTGGCRGAATTTGGAGATGGGAACATCCTGCTSGATTTTATTTCTTTTTGTCAGGGATGTGGATGGGGTTACCTGGGGTGTTTTGCTGCGAGTCTGCTCCTGCCAGGCCCATCTGTG
>NW_026624500.1:51727-55298 GCF_030028575.1 Malurus melanocephalus
CCAGGCTGCTCCAAGTCCCATCCAGCCTGACTTTGGACACTTCCAGGGATGGAGCAGTCATGGAATAACCTCAGCCATGGCCCCCCCACCCTCCCAGGACAGAATTGTGGTCCAGCAGGTGAGGGCCACTCCTGGGTGTAGATTCACCCCCCGTGGATCAGGCCGAGTTCTCCCTCTGCCTCCAGAATTTTGTGGGATTTTAGGATTATTTGTGACCTGGAGCAGGTCAGTGCTTGCTCTGGTTTGGGGTGGGGACCAGGAAACCTCAACGTGAGGAGGCCCTCACAAGACTCTGCCCCTTGTTCTTCTTATCCTTTATCCGGGTTTAAATCAWAAAGAACCCTCACTTTCCACCTCCATAAAGAATCGTCGCTTTTCACCTCAAATCATAAAGAATTCTCACTTTCCAGAATTTCCTGATTAATCCTTGTGTTTCATATTTTAATTTTGTTGGAATTAGCCCAAGCAGGGACAGCCAGGATGGCAGAGAAAGGACGAGYAGGGATTGGGAGAATTCCCGATGTGATGCCTGAGATTCTCCACTTCCAAGGGAACTCATTCCAAGGGGTTTTACAAAATAAACTTCCAAGGGAGCTCGTTCCAAACCTGATCCAGCTGCTGCTGGGATTTGGGAAGGAGCAGAGGGAATGAATCTCTCCACTCCAATGGGACTTTCACAGGGAACACAGAGTGGGATCAGACTTGGGAGCTGCAAAAGCCACCAGAAATTGAGAAAAAGAGAAAAAATAATCTGTCTGGGTCTGTGTTTCCAGCGGTGAAACTCCAGTGAATGTGAAGTTCAACTGAGTGCAGAAATCCATTCTGGGATGCCGGACACTGCTTGGAATTTCATTGGGATATTCTCTGGAATTTCTTTAGAATATTCTCTGGACTTTCTTTGGGATATTCTCTGGAGTTAAACTGGGATATTCTCTGGAATTTCTTTAGAATATTCTCTGGAGTTGAACTGGGATATTCTGTGGAATTTAACCGGGATATTCTCTGGAGTTAAACTGGGATATTCTCTGGAATTTCTTTGGGGTATTATTTTCAATTTAACTGGGATATTCTCTGAACTTTAACCGGGATATTCTCTGTAATTTCATTGGGATATTCTCTGGAGTTTAATTGGGATATTCTCTGGAATTTCATTGAGATATTCTCTGGAATTTTGTTGGGGTTCTCTGGAATTTAACCGGGATATTCTCTGGAGTTTAACTGGGATATTCTGTGTGATTTTATTGGGATATTCTCGGGAGTTAAACTGGGATATTCTCTGGAATTTCTTTAGAATACTCTCTGGAGTTTAACTGGGATATTCTCTGGAATTTCTTTAGGATATTCTCTGGAGTTAAACTGGGATATTCTCTGGAATTTCTTTAGAATATTCTCTGGAGTTTAACTGGGATATTCTCTGGAATTTCTTTAGAATATTCTCTGGAGTTAAACTGGGATATTCTCTGGAATTTCTTTAGAATATTCTCTGGAGTTTAACTGGGATATTCTCTGGAATTTCTTTAGAATACTCTCTGGAGTTTAACTGGGATATTCTGTGGACCTGAGCAGGATGTTCTCAGGAACAGCATGCACTGGACAGAAAGGAAATTGGGCAGAATCTCGCCTGGGATGTTTCACAGTCGGGCTGTTCTGTTCCTGCTCAGCCAAACAAAGTCAGGGAATTGTTTATCCCCGGCCGTGCAGGAGCAGAGGAGATGCCAAATCTGCTCTCAACCTTTTCTCACGCGGGGAATCCATCCCCAGATCCCCCCCTGAGCAGAGCAAACCCTCTGAGCTGAGCTCAGGGGCACTGGGGCTGTCCCAGCTCGAGTTTGGCTTTGCTTTAGGCTTGGCTTGGCCTTGGCTCTCACCCCAGCCCAGCTGCTCCTTGGGCACAGGTCGACGTTTATTCCTGATAATCCTCATGGAATTTTTTTGTTTCCTCCATGACTTTTTAGGTTTTTTGAATCCATAATTCACCTGAATAGGATCATGCAGGACTGACTTCAGCTCTCTACTCCCAATATTTGTTCCTAAAGCCTTTTTCCTTTTCCCTTTTTCCTTTTTTTCATTTCCCTTTCCCTCTTGCCCTCTTTCCCTTTCCGTTAACCTCTTTTCCTTTTCCTTTTCTTTTTCATTTTCATTTTCCTTTTTCTTTTTTGCTCTAATTTTCTTTGCAGAAGCATCTAATTCAACTTAATTTGAGTTATTTTCCACTTCAAACATTGCTCCCCAATCCTTGAGACCGAGCTTTCTTCAGGATTCTTCCTTTTTACCTTTCTTCGGGATTATTTATATTTTTTATTTGAGATTAGGTTTTTTGCCTTTTTTTGAGAGCCTTTCTTTTATTTCTTTCTTTGGAATTACTTATTTTTTTCTTTATTTGAAATCAGGCTTTTTTTGTTTTTTGGGTTTTTTTTTGGGATACTTTCTTTCTTTCTTTGGGATTATTTATTTTTTTCTTTATTTGCGATTGGAGGTTTTTTGTCTTTTTTGAGATATTTCCTTATTTTTCTTTCTTTGGGACCACTTATTTTCATCTTGCTTTGCTTTCTCTCAGCTTAATTTTTGTCTCTTCTAAAACAGATTTCATCCATTTAGTCTGGAGCTTTCCTCCATMATTTCCCACCTCCTCCTCTTTTTCCAAAATGCAAATTTCTACTGATTTGCACCCAATACTGAAGAAATTCATCCTCTCTGTTCCCATCCTTAATCTTATCTAAACAGAGGGAGTTTTTTAAAATAAGAGATCGCCCCTTGAATCCAAGGTTTCACTCACAATTTTGATGGTTTTAATATTAATTTAATTAATAAATTTGTTAATTAATTATTGACATGAGGCATCCAGGACTGGGAATGCCCGTAGGCAATGGGGAGGGGCCCGAATTCCCAATTTCCTGCTCTCCCCGTGCACCCTGAGTGATTCCCAAATTCGGGATTTGGGAATTGTGATCTGCCAGCATTCCTGGGAGAGGGAAGCCCTGGGGATCACCCCCTTGGTGAGGAAAAGGAGWATTAAAGAAAACAGAAKTTTCTGTGATAAAACAAGAATTTTATTCCACATGACAGATTCCAGCTGGGGAATCCTGTGACAGAACCAAACCTRCCCCAAAATCGGATGGAATGGGTGCCCTGGGGTGGTTTTTTGGCAACAGGAGGAGCAGCGGGACCTCTCCAGAGAATTCATCCCCCTCAGTCCCCCCAGCGCGATGCCCTGGAGCTCTGTAACCAAAATTAACTGTTCCTGCAGTGGCCATTTCTATAATTTCATTAATTTCTGCTTCCACTGGCAGCTGTTCCGCTGGAAATCAGTTATTCCCTGCTAAAATCAGAAAAAGCAGGGATTTCTGTTCTTTATCCCAAATGTCCATTCCTGGCATGTACTGTGGGGTTTTGTCATCCCATCCCGAGGAATTACAGAATTCCTGAGGACCGGCCACGCCTTTCACAGCTGCTGAGATTGATAAAACAGCCCTGGGTTTAGGCAAGATGGGCTGTTCATTCCAGTTTTAATCAGGTGGTTTAATCAAAATTGAAATTCCTCCATGCCTGAATTCTCCCGTGTGCTGCCCAC
>NW_026624500.1:56375-57613 GCF_030028575.1 Malurus melanocephalus
TTTTTGGATTTCCTGCCTGTGTCTGCCCCTCAGCTCCCGGCTGAAGTCGTTTCCCCCATTCCTGCAAGCCCAGCCTGGGCTGGGATCAGAGCAAATCCTGAGCCAGGGATTGTCCTCAGGGTGGAATTCCAGGGATTCTGACCCGCAGATTGGGCTGCCCCCATCTCCAACCATTTCTGGATTTGGGGTCACTGGGACACCCCAAAGTTTCCAAACGTCCTTCCTTGGGGAGGCACCTGAGTACACCCGAACTCCCACGGGACTGAGATGTGAGCATGGGCAGAGCCCATTCCTGGGCTGCTCTGCCACGGGCACCATTCTGGCATGTGGGGAGACAGTCTGTGAGCCAGCTTCCTAAACCTGGGGGGGAACCCTTCCCAAACCTGGTGAGAATCCTCTTCCCAAACCTGGTGTGTGCCATTTTCCCAACACTGGTGAGAATCCTCTTCCAGGGATCCTCCTCCCAACCTCATGTGAATTATCTTCCTAGACCTAGTCAGGATCCCATTCCCAAGGCTCCCCTTCCAAGGATCCCCTTCCAAGGCTCCCCTTCCCAGGATCCCCTTCCAAGGATCCCATTCCCAAGGATCCCCTTCCAAGGCTCCCATTCCCAAGGATCCCATTCCCTTCCCAGTCAGGATCCCTTCCCCAGCCCCGAGCAGCCCATCTCTGCCGTGTCTGAGCCATGTCCAGCTGTTCCACTGCAATTCCCTTCCACATCCCAGGGTGATTCCGGCCCTTCCCATGCTCCAAAGGAAGTTTTTTTCTGTCCCAGGGCTTTGCTCTTTGCCTGCAGCGGGACATGGAGGCTGTGCTGGGAGGAGGATGGATGGAGGATAAACTCACTCCCCTGCCTGGATTGAAAATAAACCACAAAACTATTTAAAGCTCAAGCTTTCCCAGGATTTTTAAAAGTGGATCTACCTTGGTGATCGCTCTTTGGGATCAGTGGGAATTCCAGACTTGGCTGGGTTGTGGGGCTGTGGTTATCCATCCTCTCTGCAGCAGGGAGATCACAGACCCTGTGATCTCTCCAGACCATTTCCTCCCCTTGCAGGTTTTAAAGGGACAATTCTGGAATAACACAGAGGAATAACGCAATTAACCTCTGGGGTGTGCTTCGATTCTCACAGGAGAAAGTGACTCCAAAATCAATGATTTTCCAGGTCCTTCTTTTAAATCCTCCCTGGGTCGAACCCAAGTGAAGGGATCAGAGTTGCGGATGATGCAGGAAGCAA
>NW_026624500.1:59662-61068 GCF_030028575.1 Malurus melanocephalus
TTTTTGTCAAAAAGTGGAAAATCAACAGCTTTGGCTTTGTTTTTTTTCCATCCCGCTCTGCCTGTCCTTTCTTTTCTCCAATCCCAACCGTCTCCAGTCCTTGGCCATGCATCAGGAGGGTTTTCCCTGTTCCCAGCTCCCATTAATCACTCCCAGCCCTGATCAGCTCAGGATTCACGGAGTGTGCAGCTCTAACGAGGGAGGGGTGACCCAATGCCCCTCAGGGTGAGGGCTCCCTGGCCCCAGCCCCCGCTCAGCCTGCAGGGATGGGGATAATTTGGATATCCAGGGAGTTCTCCTCGCTGGTAARGTTGGTTTACAGCATTTTTTTGAACTGCTGGGAAAGTTCTGGCRTGCTGGAGAAAAGCTGAATTTGTATCATCGTTAAAAAAACTGGAAGTGGTGAAAAAAGAGCAAATTGGTGYAAAAATATTCTTGGGATGCTGTTTCCCAGCAACCTCAACATGGCACTTGGGAAAAGGACTGAACCCTAACGAGCTGCTCGGTGTCAGGATGAATTCATCCATTTCTGTTTCCAAGGCTCAATCAGATGCTGGTGGTTTCTCGGCCACTTCCTACTCCGTAGGGTATTTTTTGCAGGAAGGAACTTCCAAAAATTGTGTGGGGTCAGAGGGAAGGACCCTAATGATGAGATGCTTCAGAGTGGGCTTGTCCAACACCTCCCACCCATCCCTTTTTGATAAGGATGAGATGGTGATGGTCTGGGGGAAAAGAATCTGGCAGAGCTCAGCTCTTGGAACTCCTGCTGTTTTGGGGCCTCTYGCTGAATTTTCACRGGSTGGAAAYRAGATTTGGGGTTCKATCAGTCAGGAGGGACAAGGTCCCYGAATYRGGGAGCTGAAGGAGCTCCTGGCTGGCGACAAGGCTCAGTGAAGGCACAGAGCCACCACGGGAGTTCCTCAGCTGATCCTCCATGCTCCCAAAGGAAATCTCCTGCTCAGGTCAACTGGGATTTGTTTTGGGCAGGAGCTTGGACACTGTGGGCTCCCACTCACATGAGCTCTGGCTGCCCAGTTATGGTGATGGCGACCAGTGGCCCAGTTACAGGGTGATGGTCACTCTGATTGCCCGGTTATGGGGTTGCCCAGTTGTGGGGTGATGGTCACTCCAGTTGCCCAGTTATAGTGATGGTCACTAGTGGCTCAGTTGCAGGGTGATGGTCACTCCAGTTGCTTGGTTATGGGGTGATGGTCACTCTGGTGACCCAGTTATGGTGATGGTCACTCTGGTTGCCCAGTTACAGGGTGATGGTCACTCTGGTTGCCCAGTTATGGGGTGATGGTCACTCTGGTTGCCTGGTTATGGTGTGATGGTCACTCTGGTTGCCCCGTTATGATGTTGGTCACTCTGGGTTTTCCACCAGTCATGTGGGACTTCCAATGCCA
>NW_026624501.1:0-1651 GCF_030028575.1 Malurus melanocephalus
CTCACAGCTCCCAGAGCAGCTCCTCACAGCTCCCAGAGCAGCTTCTCACAGCTCCCAGGGCAGCTTCTCACAGCTCCCAGGGCAGCAGAGCCCTCCCAGAGCAGCTCCTCACAGCTCCCAGGGCAGTGAGGAGCCTCTCATAGCTCCCAGCTCCCATTCTGTGATTTTCCCTGGATTGAGAGCAGGAGGTGCCGTGGGGAAGGTGCGGGGCTCTGTCGGGGCTTTGTGACGCAGAATGGGTGATGTTGGTGAGGTGGTGGCAGGATTCTCCTTGGGGAGGAGGTGGGAAGGGACCACAGGAGGTTTGTGTTCAACCTCCTGGGTGAAGCGTGGGCAGCTCTGGGCACCCAGCAGGTCCCTCCTCCTTGGCTCTTGGAGCTCTCCAAACACAGAGGCTGCACGGCCCCACTGGGTGCCAGGTCCTGCTGCTTCTCCTGCTGTTGAGCTCAGCTCTGGATCCTCAATAATCCCCTCCTCCCTGTTAGGTCTCCTCACCCCAAATTGTGACATCTCCAGCCCATGTCCCTCAATGTCCCACCATGGGACACAGCTCCTGTTCCTCTGGGTGGCACCCACTGCTCTTGCTCCAGGTCTCTTTGGGGTCAGGGCTCCAGAGTGGGATGAGCTGTGATCCCACCAGGCACTCCAAGAGGAGAGCTCCAGACCCAGATTGAGCTTCCAAACCAGGCTGGGGTCACAGAACCCCAATCCTGGCCGAGCTTCCTCGGGCTCTGCAGCTCCTGCTCTGGTGGCAAAAGGTTCTCCAGGTCTGAGAACCAACTGGGGTTTTACCATCAGTGGGTTTTAATCCTGGACAGAGGACGAGATTTTGGGAAGCTGGGGCAGTTTGGGAAGCAGGATAAAGCTGTGAGTGGAGGGGTGGGGACATGCATGGAGCACCCCAAGCACGGCTTTGCTTTCCAGAACAGCAGCTTTGAACCCAAATCCAGCCCCCTGAGGTCCCCCCCTGCACTTCCCCTGTTCCTGCCAGCGTGTCTGGTGAGTCCTGAGGGTTTTATCGGCCCCATCAGCGGTGTTTGCTCTCCTGCCAGGCTCACGGAGGGTGAGTAACTCACCAGCTGCTGGGGGGTCACGAGACACCGAGATAAACCTGTTCCACTCGATAATCGCCACCCCAGCAGCAGCCACCGCTAATCTCTGATCCTTCRCTGCCTCCTGAGCTCTGAGCTCTTAATTCCTGAGAAATTATCGGGAGGAACAGAATGAGGGGCTCCTGAGGGGCTGAGAACTGGATCCCCATTCTCCCTCCACCCATATCCACTGGGCAGAGGTGGGAGAGAGAAAATGGGCAGCACAAATCTGTGGGGATGTGCATTCCAGTGGTCAGGGGCTGGGCAGCATCCTGAGGCTCATTAAAGGAAATTAAATTCCTTTAATCAGYCCCAGAGCCTGGATGATGCTGTTCACACCAGGCTCCTTCAGTCTGGAGAAGGGAAAGCTCCAGGGAGAGCTTCCAGAACATTCCAGGGGCTCCAGGAGAGCTGGAGAGGGACTGGGGCCAAGGGCTGCAGGGACAGGACACAGGGAATGGATCAGAGTGGAAAAGGGGAGATTGGGGTGGGATCTGGGGAAGGAATTCCTGCCTGGGATGGAATTCYCAGAGAATTCCTGGATTGGTTTGAGTGTCCAA
>NW_026624501.1:1851-5928 GCF_030028575.1 Malurus melanocephalus
ACACACACAAGGAACAGGACACATCTCAAACACCACGGGGAGAATGCACAGGGGGTTTATTCAGCCCTTTTCATCATTTCAGCCATCACACCACACCAAGGATTTACAACCTTGTGCTCCAGACGGCCGAATCCCAGCCCAGCTCTCAGTAAGACTTGTCCCTCACGTGCTCCATGATTTTCTTCAGGCCCAGCCAGGTTTCCTTGGCCGCTGGGATGATTTGGTTGGCRGGCAGCAGGAAGCCGTAGCGCCCCGTGTCRCGCAGCTCGAAGGCRAAGGAATATTTGATGCCRTTGTCATAGCTCCAGTCAATGCTGCCTCCACTGGCTTGGTCTGGAAGGGAAAGAGAGAGGAGCCAGAGGGGTGAGCACAGCAATGGTGGAGCTCTCTTCTCCTGCTGTTGATATTTTGAGGGGAAGGGATGAAGTTTTGATGGGAATATTCAGCTCTGATGTGATACAGAAGCATCGTGGCTTCCAAGAGGGATGGAGCCAGTGGGGAGGACAGGGATTGTCATCCTGGGACAGCCCCMAAAAGCTCTGAGAACCCAAATACTCCAAATACTCACAGATGGTCTTGCAGATGGTGCCCACTTGGAAGGTGGTGCCGTAGAGGGAGCGGATGGAACTGGCAGCAGCTCTGCCCAGAGATTCCTGGAGAGGAGAAGATGAGGGGAAGGTCAGGAAGCTGCCAAACTTTCTAAGATCAAACACTGGGATTGCACCAAAAATCCCCAAACTGATCTGGAGATGGTTCACACTAACAGCACCCACAACCTCCCCAGCATTTTTGGGAGGTGTTATTCAAGTGAGTTCACTCCCAGCAGCTCTGTTACTGTTCTCCCAATGTTTCTCTCAAAAAAGGAAGGCTCAAGAGACACCAGAAATTCCCAAAGCAGTTGGAGATTTTCCAACACTCCAGGATCAACTTTGTCCTCACTTCACCTACATAAGGGAGGTGGGAGGGAAAACAGAGCCAGGTTCTTCATGGAGCAGGGAAAAGGCAACAAAAATTGCCACAGAGGAACTGCATTTAGTGTTAGGAAAAAGAAAATCCCCATGAGTGTTGGGGGAAACCTTGGGATGGGCTTGAAGAAGCTGTGAAATTTGTTTTCAGAAATATCAAACCAAATCCAATTGGATTAATCAAAGCTCAGACTGAAATTGTCTCCAACTCCAAAGCCCTTTCAGCTCAGGGTTAGAACAGAGACCTCCGGAGGTTTTTTCTATTTTCATAAATATAGAATTGTCATAATTCCAGTTTTTTTGGAATTACATTTGCGAGACCCATGTGGCCTCCAAGATTTTGTTACAGCTGAGATGCTGTCATTAAGGAAGGGATGGAAAGCACAGAAAGAGGCAAAGCTGAGTAATTCAATCTCACCAGCTCGGCGTAGTCGTCTGGCCTGGTGCATTTGTAGCCGTAGGGATACATCAGGAGCTGTGAGTAACTGTGCAGGGTGAGGAAAGCCTTGAAGTTCCCATGATTTTTGATAAAATCCACCACAGATTTCACTTCCACCTCAGAGTTGGCGCTGGGCCCGTGGTAGGAGTCAGAGCAGGGTTTGTTACTGGCACCAGGACCTGGCGGTGCAAGGAGGGAATAAATCTGTGAGAAGGGGAATTTCTGCAAGGTCAGGGCTGACCCACACAGAGCTGGGCTTTGCTAAGCTTTGTGTGCAGCCAAAGCAAGGCCTTCAGTGCTGAGAAATGCTCAAACAGCAGTGACAGAGTGAGAATATTCCAGGGGTGTGTTTTAGATGATGCAACCTGGAACAGACTGCCCAGAAATGCTGTGGGATCTTCATCCCTGGAAGTGTTGGAGCAATCGAAAMGGTATCTTTGCCCATGGCAGGGGGTTGGAATTAAATAATATTTATYTRTTAATCCWTCCAASCCAAACCATTYTGTGATTCCATGGCTCCACGATGCTGCTTTCATCCTGTGCTCTCAGGCAATTAAAGGTTTTTTAATAAGGAGATCCCTTCAGACAGTTACAGTGGGTGACACTGGGGAATGTAGTGAAGATTTGTCTTGCAAGTTCTTTCATGTCCAAGCATTCTTCAGTCTTCCATCATGGCTTGTTTTGGGAGAAATTCTGGAAATCCAGCACTATTTCCTCTCTCTCCCTCTCCTCTCATTAATTAATTGCCTGAGAGTAATTACTGTTCTGTTAAAGGATCCAGGAGCTCTATCCCTACCTCCAAAYCCAGCATCCCAGTTCCTGTTGGGATCGACTCCGACGCAGACGCTGCCRGGAATCTTGGAGCGCGTCTTCCTCCACATGCGGTTCTACAACASAGAAAATTTGGGTTCTGGAACCAAAACTGCTCCCCAAAAACAGCTGCCATCCATGAGGGATTGATCCCAAGTTTATTTCTGACTGTTTAGATAGGTTAAAGATCAAAATTCAAATGTATTTACAAAAACTGGAGTATTTACAGGGGTTTGGGATGGGTTAGACAAGTAATGAGGATCTTTGCCCACAGCATTAAGGAATGGACTCTCAGAGCCCAATTCCTTCATGTTTATTATTTCCTTGGAATGATGCCTTAGGATTTTTAGTTTCTGTATTTTTCACGTATCTGTGTTCTTGTAATTCTCTAGTGCACAGTACTGAGCTCCTGCTCTCCCATTTTTAGACAAAACAATCCCTCTCCAGGCCCCAAACTCAAGGACACCTCACTGTGCCAGGCCCCAAAATCTGTAAACAATGGAGAATTGGGGGGTGCAGAATTGGGGGGATTGACATCATCACCTGAATGTGTAACTGGAGAATTGGGGCCTGATGTGTTCATAAAAAAAACATAAACACATAAAAGGTGAAGATCTTATGACTCGGGGTCCGTTTTTGCGTGTAGCCTTATGAGGAGACTTTTGTTTGCCCTGAATGCACTTGTAATGAAATTTGTCTGCTTTTTATTCTATTTATTTATTTTTTTTGCCTGGCCTCTGTTTCAGGTAAGCCCTGTTTTAGCCATCAGGAAGAGGCAGGAATGTCACTGAGCTCAGACTCACCGAGGTGTGAGTGTACACAAATCCGTCGGGGTTGGCGACCGGCAGCAGGAAAAGATCCATCTTGTCCAGCAGGGAGGTGATGGAAGCATCTGTTCCATAGTCAGAGGCAATCTAGGCAGGGACAGACAGCAGAGTTAACAGAGTATTTCCTTCCCAAAATGTTCATCCCTCACTGCTTGGGACAGAGGAGAGGCTGGAATTTGGGGCAGGGGAATAAAAAACATCAATTATCTGCTGGTCATAACCATTTCTTTTCCTGTCCCAGAGAATGGGYTGAGGCTGAGCTGGAACAGCCAGGATGGGAATTCCAAATTGTTGTTTGGACAACACTCCCAGGCAYGTGRAGACCYTTGRGGATGGTTCTGTGCAGGGCCAGGAGTTGAAYTCCTTRATCYTTGTGGGTCCCTTCCAACTCAGCTTATTCTGTGACCTCTCTGGTGGCCCAGTCCTTGCCAGCAGGAATTCAACCCTCATTTACAGAGAGCTGGAGGTTTGGGCATTTTGTGAAAGGAAACAACCCCAAAGCATTTTTCTGGGTGAGCAAAGCAAAGCAGCAAAACAATCTCAAATATCTCAGTTATTTGTGTAACAATTTCACCCGAATCGCTGCATTTTATCTCCCTAAACTCAGCTGTTCTAACAAGACATCAAATTTTCCAATTCCTGATTTAGGCAGCCACACAGATTAACAGAATGAAACACAGAGGGGTGACAGGAAACATTCCCAGGATAAAACAAAGGTGAATTCCTGCTGCTGGAACCTTGTTGGCGATCCACAGGGCGCTGGCCTGSGTGACCCACTCGCGGGAATGGATTCCGGCGTCCAGCCAGATCGCGGGGCGCTTGSTTCCTCCAGTGCTGAACTGGAAAATCAAACAGGAACATTTCAAACTCTGACACCTCAGAGCATCCCACAAATTGTGTCCCACATTCTGTGATTTTTGTCCTACCTTCAGGACGTACAGAGGCCGCTTTTCGTAGGATTCGCCGATCTGGATCTTTTCCACAAAGCTGTACTCAGCTGCAAGATGGTCCAGTTCTTCATTAATCTGAAATGAAA
>NW_026624501.1:6962-8411 GCF_030028575.1 Malurus melanocephalus
GCAAAAACCAAACCCACCAGAAGAAGCTGCAAGGACATTTTAAACCCTAATACAGGATATTTAATTGAAAACAGCATCAAAAAGACTCTAAAAAGAAGAATTCTCTCCCCYTGAGGTACTCACATCATCCAGAGTGTGGTAAGTGCCAAAGTCAAAGCCGCTGCTGCGCTGCCTTTGGGCACTYTCGGCCATATCTTCCTTTTCTTTATCCAGGACATCCTAAAAGAACATTCAAATGGGGAGAAATGTGAAAAAAAAACCATTAAAAAATCAAATGTGGTGAGTTAATACTGGTTTAGATGCCCTTTTGGGATTACTGCTCATAATAAAATGTCAGCTTAATGCCTGAGTGGGTGATTTTTATGCTTAACTAAACTCAGAGTTTACTGAATGATCAGGAAATTTAAAGTCAAGATTCCCAAATGCCTGGGGCCAAAAAGCCACGTGGAATTCCTCAGGGTTTATCAGAAGAGCCCCATGGAGTTTATTGATGTCACTGCTCAGAGAAAACYTGCAGCAATCCATGGATTGTCTCTGAGAAATTAATCCAAAACCTACAAAAATAAGGGGAGGATCCCATGGAAAGCAGAGAATGGAAAAGTGGAACGAGGCCAAATTGTGAATCAGACTTTCCAAAAGATCTAAAAAYCAGGTGCCAATGGCATTGCCCACCTGCAGGTCTTCAATCAGGATGGAATATTCAATCCCCTGGGATTCCAGGAAGGCTTTGACTGACTGRACACTGGC
Source organism: Malurus melanocephalus (assembly GCF_030028575.1). Taxonomy (NCBI): domain Eukaryota; kingdom Metazoa; phylum Chordata; class Aves; order Passeriformes; family Maluridae; genus Malurus; species Malurus melanocephalus. The sequence continues at coordinate 7,710 of NW_026624501.1, forward strand.
AGCAGGAATTCTCACATCCACAGGGACAGCAGAGGCTGAGGGGTTRATCCAGAAATCCAGCTGGGAAGAGGAAGGAAAAYGGGTTTGSTTTGGGGAAAGCATCCTGCAAACARYTCCAGAAATGYTGATTTCTCCCCAATCCAAAGATTCCTGCAGGAAGGAGCYCTGGAATGTTCCTTTCTTTGTGGCCTTGCCACAACCTTGTACCAGTTCTTGTGATAAACTCAATAAAATAACAGATACCAAGAGGCTCAAGGCAGTTTTTTTTATCAATTTCAAGGCTGTCTCAAAAACAAGAGGAAATTTGATGATTATTTTATTATTCTCCCTTTTTCTCTGATGATTATTTTATTATTCTCCCATTTACTAGAAATAATTTCAAGGAAAAACCTCCATATTCCAGCCTTAGCTAACATGAAGCCCATTATTTTTATTTCTCTTTTAACCTCTCCCTTGATAGGGCTTTTCTAAATTTTCATTTCTGTAGTATTCAAATTATATTTTTAAGCCAGTGATGTTAAAAAGTCGTGTTTAAAATCCTCACAGATGGCAATAAGGATAATAATAACCTGGAATTTTAGTGTTTTCCTGATTCAATGTTTAGTATTTTCCTTGATCCCACAGTGTAGATCAATTAATAAATTTCTTCCACAACTCTGGGGGACAAAACATCACCATTCCCACTTGAAAAACAAGTTTTTC
>NW_026624501.1:10392-15706 GCF_030028575.1 Malurus melanocephalus
AGGTAAAGGTGGTGTAAATGAGAGGTCTTGTTTACACCACCTTTACCTCTCATTTACACCTCGTTTACACCACCTTTACCTCTCATTTGCACCACCTTTACCTCTCATTTACAAAAAAAAAAAAGGGATTTGTTTCACCTTCCTGCAGGTCAGTCAGACACTGCTGACACCACATTTACACCTCGTTTACACCACATTTACATCTCGTTTACACCACATTTACACCTCGTTTACATCACATTTACACCAAGTTCCTCACTCTGGCCACCAGAGGGGTGAGACCTTTTTGTTGAAACAAGTCAAATCAGCTCTGAAGGCATTTTTCCACATTAATAATTTATTACTGGATTCTCCATCATCATAAATTTTATTTCTGCTGTGAATTAAACACAGCTCCTGARGAATGGATTCAGGAAAATTCAGTGCAGGATTAAATTATCAAAATAGCCCCTCCTGGCTTTACAAATCCCTGAGTTTTGGGGTATCATTTATATTTTTTTAAACCTTCATACACAGACTTACTCACTGSAATTTAGTGCTCACTTGCTGCATCTCAGGATTTATCCAGTGGGATTTTTAATCTTTAATTTATTCATTTAATTTAATCTTTCATTAATTTAATCTTTAATTWATTTAATCTTTAATTATTAAGGCTCTTCCATGGTCAGTGAGACTGTGAGGAAATACCCTGTGGGATAATTTTTTGCAATCTTTAACATAAAGATAAACCTTTAGAATTTAATGGTTGGGAATAAGGATTTGAAATGGCTAGAAAGGCAGAAAAAAAAAAAATGTACTCAGAAGTCCAAAACAGTTGTGACTAATGAATGGCAAATGTAAGTAAAAATGGGCCTGATCCTCTACTGCTTGGTATATGGCAATGCAAGCACAAAAAAAAAAAAAAAAAAAAAAAGAGGAAGAAAGAGAAAAGTTGGGGGGGGAAAAGGGAAATTAGTGAACTTTCTGATCTATACAGAGGTTCTGGTTTTTGAGCTGTGCTTTTGCAGTGAAGTTCAGCTCTTTAAGTAGGAAATCAGGAAATTTTCAAAATAAAGTCCAGGATGAACAGGAATTTAGATCTCAACTCCATAACTGGACCTCTCTCTTTAGAAAACCCAAATGAGAGTAAAGACAGGTTCCTTCAAACACCAGAGCAGCAAAGCAACAAGAAAAACCAGTCAAGAAAAGCAAAAAAAAAWGTGCCCCAAGCAGATTTTGTGAAATTGAGATCATGAAAAACCACGAGTGGATCCCAGGCCCTAAAGGAAAAGTTTTTCACAAAAGTGTAACTCACCCAACGAAGGTTTCCAGGCACAGGGCAGCCCCGAGGAGGGCACTGAAGATAAAAATCAGCTTCATGTTTGATGGGAGTCCAGCTGGGCCTGGCAAAGGTGAATTTATACAGGGCTTTATTTTACAGATAAAGAATATCTGATAGAAATTATCGCTCCATGTGATTAAATTCTCACATTTATCAGAGCMTTCAAGGAGACCAGCAAGCAGGAGGCTGATTTCACCTCCAAAAAAAAATATTTTCCACTGACACATCCAAAATAGGGGGGGGGAGGAGTCGATCCCAAAGCTGTGACCACAAAAATGTGTGTCCTTTTCACGTGGTTTTCAGGGCAGAGGAAAACAGAGTCCAGATAAACCTATCCCAGCTCTCCCCAGGGGTGAGGAGCTCTGCTCTGAGGATTTCTCCTATGGATTTGGAATTGCCCATTCCTGATCCCAAAAATGCCCCAATTTTGAGCTGTTGTTGGGARGGCAGGATCCTGGTTCAGATTTGGGATCAATCTCCTGTGTCCCTGTCGTGGGAACACCCAGCTGTGGTTATCCCACAATTGCAGTAGGGTCATGGGTCTGTTGGGTAAAGGTTTTGTTTTTCCAGATAAAAAGGTGACTGAGGGACAGCCAGAAAGGACAGAGGGGATGGGTTCTGCTGCTCAATCCTGGAGGAAATTATTAACTCCCTGAAAGGAATTCCCTGAGGAAGTTTTCATGAAAATCTCACCGGTGTCGCTCTCAGTTTGTCAGCACCTCCTTTGAGCTTCCTCTCACCTCCACTCCACCCTGCTCCTCCTCCCCAGGTTTCCTGTTGTGTTCACAGCTCCCAGCAAATTCTTTGTCTTGTTTTTTGGGAACAGAAGGAGCCCCAGGCAGGGATTAACCCTGTTTTGGCCCGTAGAACTGACTCATCTTGTAACTGCTGTGTCTGGGGGGCACGAGGAGAACGAGGAGAACGTGCTCTGCTCAAAGTTCTCCGCTTTTGAGGTTTAACCAAACTCAGTCCTTGGGGGAAAAATATCTCCAGTCCCACAGCTTAAATAAAAACAAGAAATTTATCCCAAGGGACAGGAGCCATCACAGGAATTTCCTGCTCCTGGAGCTACAGAAATTCTGGTGGAAGTCAACTCCCACCTGTAGCTTACAGATTCCAGTATTTCCTAAGGAATCAGCTGACTGGCCACAGCACCTGCCATGGATTCACCCTTTCAAAACAGGAAGGAGAGATTTCATCTAGGCCTAAATTCGAGCTTGCTTCATTACTCATGCTACACCCAGATGGGTTTAGGAGTTTGCCTGCCAAACCTGACCTCAGGATCCAAAGCATCCCAATGAGCTCTGAGTGCCCAGATCAGCTTTGTCTGGGGCCTCCACCCACTGCACTTCAGGAGCTGCATCTGAATCAAACCTTTGTGCCCATTCCTAGGGCTGGATCAGGCTGGGAAAACTGGGAATGTTCCCCTGGAGAAGGGAAGGATGCAGGGAGAGCTTCCAGAACATTCCAGGAGAGCTGGAGAGGGACTGGGGCCAAGGGCTGCAGGGACAGGACACAGGGAATGGATCAGAGTGGAAAAGGGGAGATTGGGGTGGGATCTGGGGAATTGGGAATTTCTGCCTGGGAGGGTGGGGAGGGGCTGGGATGGAATTCCCAGAGAATTCCTGGATCCCTTTGAGTGTCCCAGGCCAGGCTGGAGCACCCTGTGACAGTGGCAGGGGTGGAACCGGGTGCTCTTTAAGGTCCCTTCCAACCCAAACCAYTCAGGGATCTTAGGAAGCTGCAAACACCAGCAATGTTAATCCCAGAGCCCAAAAGGRGAGCAGCAGGAAGGCAAAGATGGCAGCAGAAACCTCACCACAAGCAGCAGAACCCCCCAGGATCCAAACAGCAGGAGCAGAGCAGAGCTGGTGGCAGGTCCAGATCCTCAGCCAGAATGCCAACAAAACAAACCCAAATGTCCCACCTTGGAGCCCAGCTCAAGCAAACCCAAAACAATTAGGCTCAGCTTAAATGCAGCTCCCAGAGGCCGAGGTGGGTGGAGGGTGTGTGGGTGAGCCTGGCAGGGCTCTCATCCAACGTGGGCAGGGTGGAACGTKCTCTCCACAGAGCATGAAGAGCTGTGGAGTCATGCAGTGAGTCAGGAACACCCTGGGGACACGGGAAGAAGTCAAAGGTTAAATCAGTCTTGCCCAACCAAACTGTCTCCTTGTCTAAATTCACTGTGTTGGTACAAATTTCCTGTGTGCTGGCACTGAGAGAGGCCAGAATGGATACAAACCCCCAACAACACCCACAACAACAACCAGAAAAGCCTCAAAAAATCATTGAATTCCAGCAGAGTCACTCCATTTTTATAAAATCCAGACCCTTTGTTGCTGCCCCAAATGATGTAAACCAAGATCTGGTGTTGTAGCTTCTCCTATCACAATTAGGAAAAAAATCCCAGAGATATTTCACTGTTGGATAGAAATATTTATTTTTCCATCCCCTCAATTTAAACTTATAACACTGACACATCAAAGGGCTTTGCTGGTAACTCATCTCCTGGCTAATCAAGGTTAATTGGTTATAACACCAATTTATTTTGGATTATTGATGGAAGAACTATCATTTCTGTAAATGATGGATTACCTCCCTGTTTCTAATCCACCTTGGAAATGCCCTGGATAAAGAGTGAGCAGGGATTTCAGTGTGTGATTTATCACTTGTACATTTAGAATTAATTTTAGAAGCAGAACTCATATTTTTGATATTTCTGGAAAATCTGTGGCTTTGTGTCAGTGTAACAATAACCCTGGCTGTGATGGAACTACTTGTTTCCAACTTGTTTCCTTAAATCAGGAAATCAAGRTTGAAATTAGGAAATTAAAAAATTAGGAAATATTTAAATTTGGAGAGTTGTCATCAGACAAATCCACTGGATCATTGTGAGACTTTGCATTTCAGGATGTGGAGCACACAGATAAATTGTAACAGGAAAAAGGGGATGGGAAATTTTGGGAGAGATCCAAAATCACAATTTACCTGGAGATTAAAGACTGGCTCTCACAGTGACATCATTCCCTGGGATAATTATAAATAATAACAATTTCCATGGGTGTGAAAGGCTTTTAGAGAGGGAAGCTTTGTGCAAGGCACACAAAAATCTTCTGCTGAGGGCCAGTGGAAAATTTGGAATTCAACAATATCTTGAAAAATCAGAAATTCCAGCACAGGAGCAGCACGGGATTTTCCCTCTGATCCCCCCCGATAAAATCCAGAATCTTATTGTTACTTTGATCATTAAATCATTAATTAAGTTCGTTAAAACTAAGCCTGATAAGCTTCAATGAACAGACACAAAGAATTTGAAAATTTGGCATTTGAGGTCTTAAACTTATGGCACTTYAAGGAGGTTGGAGTAACCAGAAAAAAAAGGAAATTAAGGGCCAAAAGGTGGATACTCCTTGTCAGAGAAAAAAGGTAACAAAATTCCAAAATAATTTCAACCAGACAGCGTAAAAAGTGAGGAATCAATAGGGGATAGAATACTAATGAATGAAGAGAATTATGCAACTTAGAATCGATAAACATTAAATTGTTAACATGTATAAATCAGTGAAAAARTTTTGTATCGGGGCTCATGTGGAGGCCTGAACTTTGTCACCCCCACRCACAAACCTTGGCCAAGAATAAAGTCATGCCTGACTTACTAACATCAAAAGGACAGTTTTAAGTTGTTCTGTTTATCCCGACGGTTTCGGTGGAACTTGTACAGAAATGTAAAGTTGTGCTCGCACAGAAATATTGGGTTACACATATACACAAAGTTATGCTTCAGGACACAAAGTTATCCACAGCACACAGATACAAAATTCCTTCAGATTTCACCTGCTGCATGTGGCTCCGACAGACATGACAGTGTGTAATTAACGAATTTAACTATAAAGTCAATTAAAAGAAAAAAAACAGAGATAATGTGTCGCCGTGAGGGACCCTCCGCCCCCCCCAACATGGCGCCGCCCTCACGCCCTTCCCGCCAAAAGCCGC
>NW_026624501.1:16270-27145 GCF_030028575.1 Malurus melanocephalus
AGGAGACTTTTGGGAAGAGGGAGAGGTTAAATTTGGGGAGGGGGAGCAGAGGAGTTTGAGAAGGAGGATTGGAGAGGTTTGTGGTGAGGGAGAGGAGRGGTTTGGCTTGGGGAAAAGGTGAAGTTTGAGAAGTTTGGGCAAGGGGTTGAGGTCGGCGGAAGATGTGGGGTCTGCCTGCCTATGGCAGGGTTATTTCCTTAACATAAAGTTTTACTGGGCATAAAGGAAAAGATAAAATCTGTGGGTTTAATATGACAGAAAACACTCTATTACTTACTGAAATAAGCGGTAATTTTCAATAAAAACACTGTTTTTTCTTTCTTATTTCTGGAAGAGGTGGGAACTTTCCCTCTTTCTTTTGAAGGATAATATTCAAAAATTAGGGAGAAGATGGACACTGTTCCTCAGTCTGAGAATCTTYCTGCTGAGTAAAAATTCACAGATTTTTGCTTTTTCCTTCTGTTATCACAGACAATGACGCCGAATAAGAGTCCAGACACTTCCCTGATCGAYCTGGCTGTGAAGATGAGGAAACAGGCTGAGACCAGGAAGGTGGTGCTGGCCTGGGGACTCCTCAATATATCTGTAGCTGGCATCATTTACACTGAAATGTRAGTGAATTGTTCCTTTTAGTTCAAACCAGCAAAGATTCCAATGTGTAGAGCTTTAAATATTCCCCAAAAATGGCATTTTTTTGCTAAATTCTCCCTTTTTGTTTTGCTTTTCAGGACTGGGAAACTTCTAAGCACATACTACAACATCACCTGCTTTCCACTCTGGTATATTGGTGAGTCGTTGCAGTATTTATATCAAATTTTAGGATTCTTTTTTATTCATTTTTCTGGCTGGGAGGTCGTTTTGAGGCAGCTTGTTTTCAATGTTAGAGATTTAAATCAAAACTTTGTTTTGCTTTCTGTGATCTCCCTTGAAACCGCTGGAATTTCATCATTTTTAGTGGCAGAAAAGGAGTGTTATCAGCTTTTTCTCTACATTAAAGGGCATGAAAAATTTATTTAATGAATGAAATCTTTTTAATGTGTGGATTAAGGTTCTAATAAATTAAATTTATTAGATTTACCTAATCTAATAAATCTTTAGGTTTATTTTTCTGCTGTGTTGTGCTCTGGGTGTGGGTGGTATTTTACAACAATTCGAGTTTGTTTTAGAGAAGACTCTTTAACTGTCTCAAACAGGATGGAAAGGAGCATAAATCTTAAAATCGTGAGACTTTCTGTTTGGAAAATAACCATTCCATTTTAAAAACTAAATTTTGAAATGTGTAAATTAATTTAAATAGTGAGGAAAATTACCTCCAATGGTTCTTGCCTAAGAAAGTGAAGAAWTCTTAAAAATTTCACCAAATTTGTAGCACTAATAATGATCTTTTTTAATGGACATAGTGTCATTTTGTGAATATTGTTATTTATTTTTAAAGTATGACAGAAACTCGTTTTTTTCTTGCAGAGTTTGCCCTGGCAGCCCTGTTCAGCCTCAATGCCCTGTTTGATTTCTGGAGATACTTCACCTACACAGCAGCACCAGCAAGTTTGGTCACAAGTCCCAGCCAGCAGGTTGTGGGCTGGCTACGCAAGGCAGGTGGGGAATCAACCCCTCTTTTTAATWTTTTTGTGGKTTTTTTGTTGTTTCTCCAGTTCAGGATTGTTTATTTTAAATTATCTCCTGTGGCATGAGCTGTAAACTGAGCTGGGGTTTGGGTTTGTCCCATGTAGGACACAGGGTTGGGCTTGATGTTGTTCTACACGTTGAGTGGAATTTGTTGGGGTTTAGTTTGTGGCCATTTGAAGTGGAACTAATTGGATTTTAGATAATTAAGATGAAAATATGAGTAGARTGGGTGGGTGGAGGAGCTGCTGGAATATTCGAGGTTATGGAATGTCAGAATGTAGGATTTATTCTGAGCTGGGGTCACGGGTTTCAGTTTGAGGTCTGTAAGGACTGTGTTCTCAGTGTCCTTTTTAACATCCCCAATACTGCCCTAAAAACAAAAAAAAAAAAAAAAAAAAAAAAAAAAGCACGATGTGTGTGTTTGAAAGGGGAATTTGGAGCTGCTGCATCCCAATGTAACCCTGCTGGTCCTTCCATTGCAGCTGTACCTGTCACCCCTCCACGGGAGCCAGCAGCCAAGAGGGTGCTGTCCCTGACACCTTCCCCACCCATCCAGGGGCAGTGTGTGCTGAGCTACAGCCCCTCCCGTTCCCCCAGCGCCAGCCCCAAATTCTCTGCGAGCTGTCTGAGTGGATACAGCCCCCAACTGCAGGCCCTGGCAGGAGCCAGCCCCTCTCACAGCACCTCTGTCACTTATTCACCCAGCAGCAGCAGCTACAGTAAGGTAAGGAGGGGGACACATCCTAAATGCACAGCTTGAGCCTTGTAGAATAATAAAAATTAAAAAATTAAAATGGTTTGTTTGCACCCGAGGTTTCCAGCTTCAGCCACTCTCCCAATGGATCTCCACATTCCATGAGCGTGGCACCGGTGGACAGCGGTGGGATAAGGTCTCACTACCGATTCTCCCCCATTYTGTACAACAATTCCACCTACAAAGATGACTGCATAACAGATGTCAAATCCCTGGACACCTTCCTGAGGAACGAGGAGGAGAAACAGCACCGAGTTCAATTGGGTAAATTGGGGGATTTGGTGAGAAAAAGTGATTGTTTTATTCATAAATACCTTTTGTGGGTGAAAAAAGTACCAGTAAAAAGGTCATTTATGGGTAATCACCTGTGAGCTTGTCAAAGACAACTCCTCCTCCTCCCATTGTTCCCCCTTCAGGCAGTTTTCCTCCAATTATTCCTTCAAAAAGGACCTAAATGTGGGAATGCTGATGGCTTATCTCTGGAGCAGTTGTTGGCTGTGATAAGATGATCACCTTGATAAGAGGGGGATTTTGTGGAGATGGTGTCAGATAAAGGGGATGAACCCAGGCAGTTCTGGACAAGATAGGGACAATCAAGATAAAGATAAAGGTGATGATTTCTCTCCAGACAGTTTTTCCCTGGATAGAGACAATCAAGATAAAAATAAAGGAGATGATTTCCCTATGATTCCTCTCCAGACAGTTTTGCCCTGGATAGAGACAATCAAGATAAAAATAAAGGAGATGATTCCCCTCTGATTCCCCTCCAGACAGTTTTTCCCTGGATAGAGACAATCAAGATAAAAATAAAGGAGATGATTTCCCTATGATTCCTCTCCAGACAGATTTTCCCTGGATAGAGACAATCAAGATAAAAATAAAGGAGATGATTTCCCTATGATTCCCCTCCAGGAAGTTTTTCCCTGGATAGGGACAATCAAGATAAAAATAAAGGAGATGATTTCTCTCCAGACAGTTTTTTCCCTGGATAGAGACAATCAGGATAAAAATAAAGGAGATGATTTCCCTATGATTCCCCCTCCAGACAGTTTTTTCCCTGGATAGAGACAATCAAGATAAAAATAAAGGAGATGATTCCCCTCCAGACAGTTTTTGCCCTGGATAGGGACAATCAAGATAAAAATAAAGGAGATGATTTCCCTCTGATTCCCCTCCAGACAGTTTTCCCCTGGATAGAGACAATCAAGATAAAAATAAAGGAGATGATTTCCCTATGATTCCTCTCCAGACAGTTTTTCCCTGGATAGGGACAATCAAGATAAGGGAGGGACAATCGAGATAAGGATGAATCCAGTGTTTCTGCAGAGTGACTTTAGTGTATCCACTCACACTGACCCATTATCCCTCTGCTGTTTGTTCCAGAATTATTTGACAATAATTTAAATAACTTTAAAATGAATTAWTCTTTTCAGGAAGCTCAGATTCCAGCTCTCCTTCCAGCAGCCCAACTTTTTGGAATTACAGCCGGTCCATGGCAGACCACGCACAGATCCTGAGGAAATTCCAATATCAGTTGGCTTGCAGATCCCAGGCTCCTTCTGCACACAAGGATGAAGCTGATCTGAGCTCAAAACAGGCTGCAGAGGAGGTAAATTCCACAGAAAAATAGGTTAAAAGGGAGAAATGGGCATTAAAATGTATTTTTGTGCAAAGGTTGGGATTTGAGAAAAAGGTTGGGGAGAAAAATTCCTCCAGCATTTAACCAACTCCCCTCTTTTGCAAGCAGCAGGAATTGTTCCAGACCCTAAAAGCTCTGGGCTGTTCTGTGAGGTTCTCATGTGGATTTTTAAACTTTTCACGGTGGATTTAATAAACTTTTTCAGGTTTGGGCACGGGTGACAATGAACCGACAGCTCCTGGATCACATGGACTCCTGGACAGCCAAATTCAGGAATGTAAGTCCCTCTCTAAAGGAGAAAATACCTCCATGACTTCTGTGGCAGAGATGGGAAGGATTGCAGTGCAGATTTGTCCCATACAAATCCCACAAATTTCTTATTTCCCTGATTCCTGAAACAAATGGGAAAGAGAATGGATYCATCAAATTATGGTTTGAGGGCTGTGATTCCTAATTCCCATCTTTCTTGTCTAGGAAAGCTTTACCTGATACAGATTTGTTTTCTCAACTCCTTTACATTGAATTCTCTGCCTTATTAAAAAGTCATTTAAACTTTGCCTGACTTGATAAATTAAATTCTTTTCCTTCTTGATTTGCTTCAGCATTTCTATTAAACTGCTTTGTGCTTGTGGTGGGAATGGTTACAGGGTGAAGCTGAAGGGTTTATTTCAGATTTTTGTTGCTTCTGAGCTTGAATTTCCCCCTTTTCTTTGCCAGTGGATCAATGACACCATTCTGGTTCCTCTCGTGGAAGAGATGGAATCTGTGAGCACTCAATTGAGGAGGATGGGATGTCCTGAACTGCAGATTGGAGGTAGGATGAGGCAGCAGCCTGGCAATTCCCTTGGAATTGGTGTTAATTAATTAAGTCTGGGAAATATTTTTGTCCCATTTCTGCTCTGTTTTGGTGGSATCTTTGTTCCACCTCTTGCATTAATTCAGCTTTTGAGATTATTTCCATAATCTCAAAATATCAGTGTTAGCACCAAGACACTCAGGGCAAAATTCTTAAATCACTCCCCTTTTCTTTTTTTTTTTTTGTTTTGTTTTGTTTCCCTAAACTTAATTTTACAGCTCCAAGTATCATCAATTTTTATTTCTTATTAATCAGAAAACTTTTCAAAGACAAATGTGCTGTAAATTCTTAGTGTATCACAAAAAATCTCACTGTCTCTACTGCTATGTGCTCATCCAAATTCTTCCTTCAAATTATCCCATTCCTGAAAGAATKGAGTTTGAAAAGTTCAACAGAATTTTTTTTAAATTTTGATGATCTGGAGTTCTGCTTTTCCTATCAGGTTAGGGTTCTAAAGGAGCTGCTTTTCCTGTTTGTTCAAATTAACTGAGAAATAAATGTGATATCTGGCTTTTTATTTAATTCCCTTTTTTGGGAAAAAAAAAAAAAAAAAAAAAAAAAAAAAAAAGTTGCCAAGTCCATAAAAATGAGGTGGATTCTGCTTTTGTCCTGGCTTTGTTTCTCTCTTTAGTTCCTGTAGGTTCCTCATAGGAGATTTGTGCTACTTTGTGTAACTGCAGGATCTTTGGGGTGGTGTGGGGCGTGAAATGTTTCCTGAGCTCCACGTGGAGCTGGAGATTCTCCTGTTGGCTCAAATTAACTGAGGAGTAGATGTGATATCTGGCTTTTTATTTAATTCCCTTTTTTGGGCTTTTCTTGAGGAAACACTCTAAGAAACAAAAGTTGCCAAGTCCATAAAAATGAGGTGGATTTTGGTTTTGTCCTGGCTTTGTTTCTCTCTTTAGTTCCTGTAGGTTCCTCATAGGAGATTTGTGCTACTTTGTGTAACTGCAGGATCTTTGGGGTGGTGTGGGGTGTGAAATGTTTCCTGAGCTCTGTGGGGAGCTRCTTCTCCTGTTGGTTCAAATTAACTGAGRAGTAGATKTGATATCTGGCTTTTTATTTAATTCCCTTTTTKGGGCTGTYTCTTAKAGTGTTTCCTCATGAAAAAAGATTGCMAAGYCCATAAAAATGAGATGRATTCTGTTTTTGCCCTGACTTTTTTTTTCTCTCTTAAGTTCCTATAGGTTCCTCATAGCTTTGATGTGGAGATTTGTGCTACTTTGTGTAACTGCAGGATCTTTGGGGTGGTGTGGGGTGTGAAATGTTTCCTGAGCTCTGTGTTTTGCAGAAGCCAGCATCAGCAGCCTCAAACAGGCAGCCCTGGTGAAAGCTCCACTCATCCCCACCCTCAACGCTCTGGTGCCCTACCTGGATCTCACCCCCAACCAGGAGTATCTGGTGGAGAGGATCAGAGGTACGTGGTGCTGCTGCTGTTAAATTTTGGTTTTCAGAGAATTCCTGGATCCCTGGCAGTGCCAAGGCCAGGCTGGACAGGGCTGGGAGCACCCTGGCACAGTGGGAGGTGTCCCTGCCATGGCAGGGGTGGCACGGGGTGATCCTTCTGTTTCCTTCTGATGCCTCAGGATTTCATTTTCTCTATTTCCACATCTCTGTAACCCTGAAATTCTTTAATGTTTAACTCCAGACTCCTCAGACAGTGCTGAGCTCCTGCTCTCCTGTTTTTAACCATTTTTTTTGAACAGTTTTGTTGGCTCTGTCTCAGGATTTCAGCTTCTCTATTTCCACATCTCTGTAACCCTGGAATTCTTTAGTGGATAACTCCAGATTCCTCAGGATTTAATTTTCTCTATTTCCATGTCTCTGTACCCCCATGATTCTTTAGGGGATAACTCTACATTTCTCAGAATTTCAGGATTTCTCTATTTCCACATCTCTGTAACCCTGGAATTCTTTAGTGGATAACTCCAGACTCCTCAGAATTTCAGTATTTTTCTATTTCCATGTCTCTGTACCCCTGTGATTCTTCAGTGGCTAACTCCAGATTCCTCAGGATTTCAGTTTCTCTATTTCCACATCTCTGTACCCCTGTGATTCTTTAGTGTTTAACTCCAGACTCCTCAGGATTTCTATATTTCCATGTCTCTGTACCCCGTGATTCTTTAGTGGGTAACTCCAGAGTTCTCAGAATTTCAGGATTTCTCTATTTCCACATCTCTGTACCCCTGTGATTCTTTAGTGTTTAACTCCAGACTCCACAGTGCTAAACTCCTGCTCTCCTGTTTTTAACCATTTTTTGGAACTGTTTTGTTGGCTCTGACTGTCTCAGGATTTCAGTTTCTCTATTTCCACGTCTCTGTAAGCCTGGAATTCTTTAGTGGATAACTCCATATTCCTCAGGATTTCTCTATTTCCACATCTCTGTACCCCTGTGATTCTTTAATGTTTAACTCCAGACTCCTCAGACAGTGCTGAGCTCCTGCTCTCTCACTTTTAACCATTTTTTGGAACAGTTTTGTTGGCTCTGACTGTCTTAGGATTTCAGCTTCTCTATTTCCATGTCTCTGTGATTCTTTAGTGTTTAACTCCAGACTCCACAGACAGTTCCCAGCTCCTGCTCTCTCACTTTTAACCATTTTTTTGGAACAGTTTTGTTGGCTCTGACTGATGCCTCAGGATTTCAGAATTTCTCTATTTCCACATCTCCATAACCCTGGAATTCTTTAGTGTTTAACTCCAGACTCCTCAGAATTTCAGGATTTCTCTATTTCCACATCTCTGTTAACCCTGGAATTCTTTAGTGGATCACTCCAGACTCCTCAGGATTTCTCTGTTTCCATGTCTCTGTAACCGTGGAATTCTTTAGTGGATCACTCCAGACTTCTCAGGATTTCAGTTTCTCTATTTCCATGTCTCTGAATCTCCATGATTCTTTAGTGGATAACTCCAGATTCCTCAGGATTTCACTATTTTCACGTCTCTGTACCCCTGTGATTCTTCAGTGTTTAACTCCAGACTCCACAGAGAGTGCTGAGCTCTTGCTCTCTCACTTTTAACCATTTTTTTAGGTTTTGTCAGCTCTGGATTTCAGAATTTCTCTATTTCCACATCTCTGTAACCCTGGAATTCTTTAGTGGATAACTCCAGACTTCTCAGGATTTCAGGATTTCTCTATTTCCACGTCTCTGTACCCCTGTGATTCTTCAGTGTTTAACTCCAGACTCCTCAGACAGTGCTGAGCTCCTGCTCTCCTGTTCTTAACCATTTTTTGGAACAGTTTTATTGGCTCTGACTGATGCCTCAGAATTGCAGGATTTCTGTATTTCCACGTCTCTGTAACCCTGGAATTCTTTAGTGGATAACTCCAGACTCCTCAGGATTTAATTTTCTCTATTTCCACATCTCTGTACCCCTGTGATTCTTCAGTGGCTAACTCCAGATTCCTCAGGATTTCAGTTTCTCTATTTCCACATCTCTGTTAACCCTGGAATTCTTTAGTGTTTAACTCCAGACTCCTCAGGATTTCGATTTCTATATTTCCATGTCTCTGTACCCCGTGATTCTTTAGTGTTTAACTCCAGACTTCTCAGAAATTTCCACATCTTTGTACCCCTGTGATTCTCCAGTGTTTAACTCCAGACTCCACAGACAGTTCCCAGCTCCTGCTCTCTCACTTTTAATAATTTTTTGGAACAGTTTTGTTGGCTCTGACTGTCTCAGGATTTCAGCTTCTCTATTTCCATGTCTCTGTAACCCTGAAATTCTTCACTGTTTAACTCCAGACTCCTCAGACAGTGCTGAGCTTCTGCTCTCTCACTTTTAACCATTTTTTGGAACAGTTTTGTTGGCTCTGATTGATGCCCCAGAATTTCAGGATTACTCTATTTCCACATCTCCATAACCCTGGAATTCTTTAGTGGATAATTCCAGACTCCTCAGAATTTCAGGATTTCTCTATTTCCACGTCTCTGTACCCCTGTGATTCTTCAGTGTTTAACTCCAGACTCCACAGCCAGTGCTGAACTCCTGCTCTTCTGTTTTTAACCAATTTTTTGAACAGTTTTGTTGGCTCTGACTGATGCCTCAGGATTTCAGGATTTCTCGGATTCCTCAGGATTTCTCTATTTCCACATCTCTGTACCCCTGTGATTCTTCAGTGTTTAACTCCAGACTCCTCAGACAGTGCTGAGCTCCTGCTCTCCCATTTTTAACCATTTTTTTTAAAGTTTTGCCAACTCTGACTGATGCCTCAGGATTTCAGAATTTCTCTATTTCCACATCTCTGTAACCCTGAAATTCTTCAGTGTTTAACTCCAGACTTCTCAGGATTTGAATTTCTATATTTCCATGTCTCTGTAACCCTGAAATTCTTTAGTGTTTAACTCCAGACTCCTCAGTTAGTGCTGAGCTCCTGCTCTCTCACTTTCAACCAATTTTTTTTTTAAGTTTTGTCAGCTCTGACTGATGCCTCAGGATTTCAGAATTTCTCTATTTCCACATCTCTGTACCCCTGAAATTCTTCAGTGTTTAACTCCACACTCCACAGACAGTGCTGAGCTTCTGCTCTCTCACTTTTAACCATTTTTTGGAACAGTTTTGTTGGCTCTGGCTGATACCTCAGAATTGCAGGATTACTCTATTTCCACATCTCCATAACCCTGGAATTCTTTAGTGGATAACTCCAGACTCCTCAGAATTTCAGGATTTCTCTATTTCCATGTCTCTGTACCCCTGTGTTTCTTTAGTGGGTAACTCCAAATTCCTCAGAATTTCAGGATTTCTCTATTTCCACATCTCTGTAACCCTGGAATTCTTTAGTGTTTAACTCCAGACTTCTCAGGATTTCAGTTTTTCTATTTCCATGTCTCTGTAACCCTGAAATTCTTTAGTGTTTAACTCCAGACTGTACAGACAGTTCTCAGCTCCTGCTCTCTCACTTTTAACCATTTTTTAAGTTTTGTTGGCTCTGACTGATGCCTCAGGATTTCAGAATTTCTCTATTTCCACCTCTCTGTTAACCCTGGAATTCTTTAGTGGATAACTCCAGACTTCTCAGGATTTCAGTTTCTCTATTTCCATGTCTCTGTACCCCTGTGATTCTTTAGTGTTTAACTCCAGACTCCTCAGACAGTGCTGAGCTCCTGCTCTCTCACTTTTAACCATTTTTTTAAGTTTTGTCAGCTCTGACTGATGCCTCAGGATTTCAGAATTTCTCTATTTCCACATCTCTGTAACCCTGAAATTCTTTAATGTTTAACTTCAGACTCTACAGACAGTGCTGAGCTCCTGCTCTCCTGTTTTTAACCATTTTTTTGAACAGTTTTGTTGGCTCTGTCTCAGGATTTCAGCTTCTCTATCTCCACATATCTGTAACCCTGGAATTCTTTAGTGTTTAACTCCAGACTCCTCAGGATTTCATTTTCTCTATTCCCATGTCTCTTTAACCCTGTGATTCTTTAGTGGATAACTCCAGATTCCTCAGGATTTCTCTATTTCCACATCTCTGTACCCCTGTGATTCTTCAGTGTTTAACTCCAGCCTCCTCAGACAGTTCTCAGCTCCTGCTCTCTCATTTTTAACCATTTTTTTTTAAAGTTTTGCCAACTCTGACTGATGCCTCAGAATTCTTTTATTTCCATGTCTCTGTAACCCTGACATTCTTCAGGGTTTAACTCCAGACTCCTCAGACAGTGCTGAGCTCCTGCTCTCTCCCTTTTAACCATTTTTTAAGTTTTGTCAGCTCTGACTGATGCCTCAGGATTTCAGAATTTCTCTATTTCCACATCTCCATAACCCTGGAATTCTTTAGTGGATAATTCCAGACTCCTCAGGATTTCAGTTTCGCTATTTCCATGTCTCTGTAACCCTGAAATTCTTCAGTGTTTAACTCCAGACTATTTTTAACCATTTTTTTTAAGTTTTGCCAACTGTGACTGATGCCTCAGAATTTTTTTATTTCCACATCTCTGTACCCCTGTGATTCTCCAGTGTTTAACTCCAGACTCCACAGCCAGTGCTGAGCTCCTGCTCTCCCATTTT
>NW_026624501.1:27759-30785 GCF_030028575.1 Malurus melanocephalus
AAAAAAAAAAAAAAAAAAAAAAAAACTAAACAGACAATTTCACTTTTTAAAAAAAATTAAAAGTAATGTGATGGCTGTGACTTCCAAGGTGCATCTCACGGATTTTTAAAGATTTGTGGCATTTTTTTCAGAAAATTTTTTGTTTTCTCTGTGAAACAGCTCCTGTTGTGCATAAGGAGCACAGAAAKTACCAGATCAGAGATTATTTGGTGATGTTACCCATGTAAAATATTGAGAATTCTCCAGGAAGAGCTTAAACAACCATCAGGCTGTCCCCTGGTTTTTATGGATCCTCCTCCCAGGATTTTATTTCATAATTTTTGCATTCCTAAGACTCATGGCCAGCCCAGATTTTTATGAGGGAAAAGGAGAAGTTTCCTTGCTGGGTTTGGGGTGGGCAGAGTTGTTTTTTGAGATTCTCTGCCCTTCTCATCCAAACTCTAAAATTCTGAAATTGGTGATTTAGGCACRAAGCTGCTCCTAAACCTGAGATTAAACCAATGTTGTAACCACCAACAAAGACTGGGATGAGCTCCTGGGATCATGGGGAGGGATCTGCTGGGTTTTGGTGCCATTTCASTGAGATTTGGTTGTGTTTGCCCAGATCCTCATGCACGTGTTCTGCACTTACCTGGACTCCAGGCTTCCTCCTCACCCCAAATACCCCGATGGCAAAACCTTCACATCCCAACATTTCATCCAGACTCCGGATAAACCAGGTATTGCTGCTGCCCTGGAGCTGTCCTTTTCCTCTCAGATCACAGCAGCACCTCTGAAATCCTTATTTATTATTTATTTATTTATTTATTTTTAATTTTAAATTCAGACACTTCAAATGAAAACGTGTTCTGCATCTACCAGAGCAGCATCAACCCACCCCACTACGAGCTGATCTACGAGTGCCACGTTTACAGCCTGCCCAAGGTATTGGGATTTGTTCTTCTGCTCTCAGCAATCACCCCAAGAGCTGATTTGGGTTTTTTTTTAAAATCCTAAACCCATTTTTTGTCCATTTACACAGAGATTGTCCAGCTTGGTCTTTTCCCGTAACACTGTGCTTACTCTGCTGGTGAATACTACCTGTAGTATCTATTTAGGAGACCTGAGTTCCTAAACAGGAGCTTCCTCTTATGAATTTTCTGCCAATTTATTATATATTATAATAATAAATTATAATAATATATTTTAATATAATATATATATTATAATAATCACAATCTCTGGTGGGTGATGTCACTGATGTCACCCCTTAAGGCCGGTGTGAATTCTGATGGGGAAGTTCCAAGTTAACAAAATTCTGTGATTTTTAATTTTTTTTTTTTTGTTGGTTTCTAAATCCTTCTTTCTTCCTGTGGCTCCAGGGCAGGAATAACATGTTCCACACCTTGCTGATGTTCCTGTACATCATAAAGACAAAGGAATCTGGGATGTTGGGGTAGGTATCCCATGGGAACGAGGTGGGAACGGTGTCAGACCAGAACCACCACAATTAATGGTSTTAAAATCCAATTAACAGCAGCTTTTAATAAAAATGGCTAATTCTGATCCATTTGGGTGTTGCAGGCGTGTAAATCTGGGTTTGTCAGGAGTCAACATCCTGTGGATCTTTGGGGAATAATGGGAATTGCTCCGGAGAACGTCGCTGCTCTAGGATAAACCTGGATTTAAACATGGATCAATTAAAGCTCAGCTCTGTGGACAGAGGGAGGAAATGTCTGTGATTCCTGAGTGGATTTTACCAAAACATTACTCAGAATATTTCACTGTGGGAATGTTCCTCTGGATGAACTCTCAGAGTTCTCCTYCCTGCTCCTCACTTGAACCAGTCCTGCTTGAACTGAGCTTAACTGATCTCAGACTAAACTGAACTGAGGCTGCACAGCTGTGAGTGATCCAACACCTGGAAGGATAAACCAGCTTGGAGAACTTCAGCATCCAAGAATTTCCAAATTTGGAAGCTCAGAYTCAGTTTTGCTTCATTTTATCCTGCATGATAAAAACCCATGAATTTTTATCCCTGATTTTTGATGTAATTGTGTTTTCTGACCTCTCGAGATGTTCCTGCAGCTGAAAAGACAAAATTATGTTTGACTTGCTGAGTTCAGCAAATGAGAATTTTTATTTCATTTTCAATTTTTATTTCATTTTCAATTTTTATTTCATTTTCAATTTTTATTTCATTTTTCAATTTTTATTTCCATTTTTTATGCAGAACCAACGTGGCCTCTCCCTTTTGGGGGCCTTTGGAGCTCTGAACTCCCCAGGTCCCTTCACTGCCACCTACCTTGGCTTTTAAATTTAATTTTCCTGCAATTTTTCTCACTTATCACCACCAATTACAGAGTTTTTTGCACCCTGGTGGGAAACCAGGCTTTACACACCCAGGTTTTTGGGATGTACTTTTTTTTTTGGGAAAAAAGCACTTGGATTTGCTTCAAAGAAAGGATCAATGAATATTTATCAAATTTCTCTAAGGGGCAGAATGTGTTGTAAATTCTGGTAAATGAGCATTTATAGAACCATAAACACTTGAAATCATTGTACTGTATTTTTTACTGATGGGAGGGAAAGAGGAATTTTTGGAACTTTGCTGTTTTTGGGGTTTTGGTGACTCTGTCTCTTCCCTGGGGGATCTGGGTTTTTTCCAAAGAATTGGTAACAAAATGGCTCATTGGGTTCTTGCATTAAATAATTTTGTTTTATCAAACGCTTTTTGGGTTTTTCTTGGGTTCAGCATCACCACATCCATCCCTGAACCAAAGAGGAATATTTAAGAACCAGATTWAGCTGGGTTTTACCCCAAAACTGCCCCCATGGGCTCTGTTTGTCTCACGTTTGAGAAGTTTAAAGTGCAGAAATCTCTTCTTTTACCCAAAAGGGGGTTTTCAGGGAGAGCCCATCCTGCAGGGCACCCTTGGGTGCCTCAGGCTCTGCAGCCCCAGGATCCTGTGGGCTTTTGGGGTGTCTGGAACCCCGTAACCCCTGGGCCCCAGGATCCTGCGTGCTTTTGGGGTGTCTGGAACCCC